>NW_015150713.1:99096-201126 GCF_000732505.1 Cyprinodon variegatus
TATTTTACCCTTAAAATAGGATAAGTAGATATGCACTTGAATTAAGTTGATTTTTCAGTCGTACATTTTATTATTCTTTTGGCAAAGTATCTAACATGCTCAATTCAGGAAAATATTCACCTATTTTAAGAAAAATTGAATGACTTTAGATTACTTAGATTTTAATTTTGTTGCACTCCAGAAGGCTAACCGTATCTGCAGCAACACAACCAATCGGACTGGTATGGTGGAGTGGCCAGTCTGTAGTTTGTCAAAAGGCACCCAGAGAACTCTCAGACAAAAGGAAACAAAATTCTCTGGTCAAATTAGACTGAACCCTAACACTTTGATCTGAATGCCAGGTTTAATGTTTGGAGGAAACTAGGCACTGCTCATCTCCATGTCAATAACATCCCTACAGTGAAGCACGGTGATGGCAGCAGCATCATGCTGGCAGACTATTAAGTATCGAGGGAAAGATAAATACATCAATATACTGTAGAGACATCGTAGATGAAACCCTGCTCTTAAGTTTTCTTGGCCTCAGACTGGGGCAATAAACCAAAGCACAGTCACATTCGCATAGGAGTAGCTTCAGAGCCACACTGTTAAAGTCTTGGAGAGGCAAAGCCAGAGTCCAGACTGAAATCACATTAAACATCACTGAAGAAATCTGAAAATGGCTGTGAAGAGATATCTAACATCCAACATGATGGAGCCTGAGATGTTCTGAAAACAAAACAAAAAAACACCAAATTGTTAATGATAGGTGTGCTAAGCTTATTCTCAAAAAGAAATTGATATTGTCCATAGGGACAGGGAGGGGTGAAGAGACGGGGCTGCTCCTGGTGGATCATCTGTTTACATGATGGAGGAAAAAGGACAGTTATTTAATGTAAATATCTTGCTAAATATTTACTGGTGTTTGACTGATGTTAACCCTCTGAGTACTATGGTATTTTTCTGTTATGTTTGTAAAGGTAACTTCTCAGCTCTGTGAGCCTTCTGGCTTAGTTGCTTGACCTCTGTTGTTTACAGACACGCAATAGGCTCATTAAATGCTGGGTTAACCCGGGTTTAAGTATTCTTGAAAAATAAAAGGATTTTTTTGCAGCTGCATTCATCACTGATAGATGTATTTTCCTCACTGCTGCTTATTTTCACATTTTTGGGCACTGACCAGAGTGTCCCAGATGCTGCAGCCCCTTGAAAAGAAGCAGTAATCCAAAGACAGTCAGCCAAGTAGATTAGAACAGGAACAGACAGGCTCAGAGGTCCAGGAATCTGAAGCCAGGTCAGGCAAACAGATCAGAACAGGAACAGACAGGCTCAGAGGTCCANGAATCTGAAGCCAGGTCAGGCAAACAGATCAGAACAGGAACAAGCAGGATCAGTCATTGAGAAGAGGACCAGAAACAAAGTAACACTAAGGTAACACTGGCCTACGCTCCCCACTGGCTCAAGAGAAATAATCTGGCCCTTATGACTTTTAGCAGGCTGCTTAAATAGAGCCAGGAGCAGGTGGATAATGACAGAAATACTGTTATTTCTTCAAATTCATATGTCAGCACAAAGTCCAAAATATGATGATGAGTGGGACTACTCACATTTTGAATACAAGTCAGTTGAGTCTAAGATAGCATTAAAGAGTACATTTAAGCTATCACCTTCAATGTCAACATGGATGTTAAAATCCCCCACTATGACCTTGTCAGTATTTAATATGTAATCAGCTAAGGACTCTGAAAACTCATCTAAAATTTCAGAGTAAGGACCTGGTGGATGAGGGATTGTTGCTTTGTAATTTGCATGAGGGAGCCTAATGGTTAAATGTTAAAAAAAATTGCAATTATAAACTGATTTGGAGGAAGTCAGTAGGTCAGACTGAATGATTGTTGCTACTCCTCCTCTTCACCCAGAATATCTGGGTAGGTGAAAATTTCAATAACTAGAGGGAGTTGCTTCATATACGCTCACATAATCCTCTTGGTGCAGCCAAGTTTCTGCAAGGCAACATAAATCAATTTAAAGCTTTCAAGCTGTGTTTTAGTTAAGTGGTTCTGGAGAGTGACAGAAATCTCACACACCATTAAAGTGGGTGTGCCGTTTATTTTTCTATTATGCACTTTTAACCTTATAACTCTTTGTCATCTTTCAACTTTAAAACCCAGAAGTGAAACAATAAACTAAGATATTTTCATCATTGATTACAACATCACATCACTGAAGCAATTAGGATTGTGACAAAGATTTGCTGATTTTGATACCACAGCTCTCAGAATATGAGAGCTGTTTTACAGAACACTGTTTTGCTGTTTTACAGCACATTGTGGAGACATGAATAGAAACATAGAGGAACACACTCACAGAGCTAATCCCTCTTTTGCTCTGATCTGCTGAGCAACAGGAATCTCGGGCTCTCGTTTGCCATGTCGTTTTTTTGTTTTGTTGTTGCGAGCCTCAGCATCCCATGCAGCAGACTCATGGCGTCTAACAATTCTCCTGCTGCACAGACAAGCTGGTAATGAGCAATTCAGGACAAAAAAATACTTTTCTTTGTGTTTGGGGGGAATGATGTTACTCAATTTCTGGCCAGTCATGTTTTTGCAGTAGTGGTTTGCAGATTACAATATCAGCAGTGGGCACAGTGTTTCCTCCCTAGTCTGCACTCTGCAAGAATTCACATGAAGTTGTGCTTTGGTTCCATTTCTTTCTTTATAAGGCATTTATATAAAACATTAGATAACACCAATAAACCCTACTTGTTCTGTGAGTTAAACAAATTAAAACTGTATGTTGGCATGAGAATTTGAGACAGACTTTGGGCGGGGTGTAACAACTGACAGATGAGGAAAGTTTACAGCACTTTGTTTTATTCTGCAGTATAGTAGTTTATAATGTACAAGATGTGATAGCCTGAAAATGCTAGAGAGAAATCCGGCTATGAAAACCCCAAAATATTATAAAATAATAAGATAACGCTTAAGTAGAATGAGATAAATAATCTTTTGGTGCTATAAAGATCAAAGCACAGCGAAGCAGCTTTAACAAGAGAATATCTGTGGTTTGCTATTGAGCTAAGAGGAATGTTATTTTCATTTTTCCTCTCAGTGAAGCCAACCGCTAAGAATCTTCAATTCCTCTCCTACATGACAACTTTCCGAACATGAAACAATACAGAGATTGAGGCATGTGTTCTCTTTTAATAAGGAAAAAAAGGGAAAATGCTTTATAAGTGAACGTGGTTCACCACAGAAACAGACATGCAGACTGGCATCATTTAATGTACATTCTGTTGTTTGGACTGTAAGCATAAGACAACAGAGCTTTTTCCACCCCTCTTTTAGCAACCTCAACATGAGTGTGAGGTCCATTTCTCAGCATATGTAGAATCATTTTTGAATTTTTTGTCTGAGCTGTAACATTGTTTATCAAGTCATTTCTATGCAGTGTGGGTGTAGCAGCACTATTTGAATGTGATTTCTTGTGTTGTTTCTCAAAATGGACCAGTTATACCACAAACATGGCTAGAAATGTTTGAAATTATTGTGAATTCCTCTTTACTGCAATTAACAGAACAGGTAAAAGCCTCCCATCAAATAATTACTGCATGGATGTATGGCGGTTTATCTGGCTGAATCGCTTTTTATTGCTTAAACAGCAACTTTGGAAGACACAAGCTGTGGCCGTGGAGTAGATATGAATCTGTTTCAGATGGAGCAAGAAAAATATCAAAAACTACTTAACTCAGGATAAGGACTATCCAGTGGTTTATTTACAAGTGAATGGAGAGGGGATCATGATCTTTGCTAAAGCAATGTCAAAAAAACTAAAGCAAAAATTTTAAACTTTACTCATCAGCATTTCAAAAAGAACACAAACAGAACTCAAAGATATTGTATGTTTAATAAGAGAATATCCACACTTTATATAAAGTATATCAGAAAACTCTGTTTTGTATTTTAAGGAGAGGGTGTTGCAGACTAAAATAATTGCTAGCCTTAAAAAAAGCAACTAATCATTGAGGCCAACCAGAGAAAAGGGGCTTAGTATGGAATATAAAGTTTGAATTCTTAAGCAAGAAGCTCTTGTGAGTCTCTAATTACCCTCTTCTAAAGTTATGTGCATGTCGGAGTAATTTTATAGGTACCACGTAATCTGCCTATCATTCAGTTTAATTCAGTTTATTTATATTGCGCCTTTTCACAACACATGTCATCTCAAGGCACTTTATAATTCAACCAGATCATACAGTCAAATTGATTCAAAGCTCAAAAACTATCATCATGCTTTTACCTATAGAACAAGCCTCTGGATGTAATACAATGATCTAAAGTTGCTGTAGTTGGTCAGGAGGACCAAGTTATTCCATCAGCGATATTTTTCTTATTTGTTAATGATATCTGATGACAAGGGCATATTTCCTGATAACATTGCAATGAGCGCTCAACTTCTGCCTGTGAGAGTGAGGACTTCTAGTGCATACTGACCTGTCCAGTTGACATAAAAAAAAAAAAAATCTTCTTATAGACTTTAGCTTAGCCCCTTATGGAGACACTTTCGCTGATTTGGATCCGTACTGCAATACTGAAAAAAGTTGGTGAGTTGTTCAGCTGTGACCTTTAGCAGTGGCGTGCATACTAACTAGTGGTTCAGCCGATAATCACAACTTGAGACATCTGATGAAAACCTCAGCTTCCTCTTAAAAAACATCACTTCAGACCTCAATGTTGGTGCTAACATCTTTCACTGCGTATAAAAAGACCCTTTAATAAAGGGTGAAAAGAAGTAAATGTCCTTGAAATCATAAAAAAGATAGTAAGTGGCAGTAAATGGCTAAATTATTGAACTGAATACAAAGTTAGTTTGACAAAACTATTGGTTGTGCATTCTTACACTACTGGGTCATTGCAGCTTTTAATTTTTTTATACTTTTAACCCTAACTTAGATGCTTATTTGAACAGGAACACAGGAACATCGTCCTGGTTGGATATTTGACACAAAACTATTTCTGATGCATGTTTTGGGTCCTTGTCCTGGAGTCACTGCAGGTATGCTCGGTGTGAGGGATTGCTAATTGCTGAAGAGTCAACAACACAATGCAAATATCATCCTGATGTGTACACACCTCTACACAGACAACCCAAGTACCCCATAAAATATGTGTTTTTACAGTCATGGTCAAATAATTCAGGTTATTATCATACAATGTCAATAAACATCTTTTAAGGAGGTAAATAGAAAACAGTATCGGCTCTTGTATACCACTGGTAGTATTTTATTTTGGGACTGTTTTGTCACTAAGGCCTTGTGTCTTGGTTTCTCAATGGAAATGAAAGGCAAACATGAAGCAAAAAATGGAGCTGTTGTCTGTGGTTGAGAGAAAGAGACTCTGTTAGAGACATTCTTAAATCACCTTTGAGAGAGGCTAAAAAGATGTTCCGACTTGCCCAAATGAGTAGCTGCAGCAAACGTTAAGATCCTTGAAGGCCCCCAACCTCTGACTCTATTGAAAATAATGCGGAATGCACTTAACAGCTAGTCATGCCAGAAACCAACCCATTTCTTAGAACCAAAGAGGTAAAAGCCTAATAAGAATTGTTCCTTATCAGTGTTGATGTATGCAAAAACTATGCGATTTCTTTGCAGCTTCAATGAGGAAGTTTTGATTTGTGTGTATTTGATTCTCGGTATGTTATTCCCCCAACATTAAACTACTGTGAATTACATCAAATATTTCTTTTGCAGAATACATGATTTTAAAACTCTTTTCAATTTGAACCACTTCATCAGAGGAAGAAAAAAAAAAACACAAAAAAAAAAACACACACACTCCGTCTTAATAGTCACGTTTTTTAACTGGAAAAAAGTAGGAGTACCCCGAGACAACCCACACATGTTGAGGGAGAACAGAGGATGGGAATCTGACACTCTACTCTGTTGGTGCAATTCAACAGAACTGAATATTTTCTGTGTAAACTCTTTAAACCTAAAGGACATACAGTACAACAAGAGGAGGAACGGCCAAATTGATATTTTGTTTTGTGCAAATTAAATCATTATTTCAAAACCGCTCTTTTTACTTACTTAGATCACCTTTATCATATATTATATATGACAGAAGAAATCGTCAAGGGAAGCAAATAATTAAAAGCCAGAGTTCTCCATCAGTTAGACCAACATGCCATTGCTGTCAAATCTGTTGTGAGCAAGGAATGATGAAATATTTATCAAGGCTGAACATACTTATGATTGTGATGGACTATTTTCCCCCATTTATAAACATATTTGTTGTCCACATAAAAAAATGAAGTTGTTAAAGTCTTTGATTGTAATATGAGGGCCCAGGGTTCTAACCCTGGTTGTGTCAGAAAGGGTATTTACTCTAGTAATCTTGTGCAACAGCTGAAATGACACAAAGAATTTGTGGTTAACATAGAAACATATTTATGTGCTGTATAACTTCCTTGCCTGATCCAGATATTAGTTATTTCCTTTTTATTGATCCAGCTGGTTAAAGATAAGAAATACTTTTAAAAGTTCAATCTTAATTGTTGATTTATGGTTACTGATAGTATAAATTAAATGTACTTTTTCATTTTTTAAATCTCGATATGCCCCTAATAGATTGAGGCCCTTAGAAGCAATAAATCACTTTCTGACCACATACTGTAAGCTGAAAGATCTCAAAACACCATGCAATATAAAACAGACGGAAAAACACAAAGCCATGAGAAACATACATTAGAAACAAGGTCACTAACTTCTCTCAGTCTGCAACGTTTTCCAACAGACTTGAAGAATGAAAGAAGGATAACAATCAAAAACACATCCAGGGTAACCATCTTTCTATCTAGGCAAAATATAATCTTACTAAACATTATGAATGAAGCTTGTGCCTTTATGACAATTTACCAGCAGGGGGCGTTGTTAACCCAGAACACCTTGCAAGTCTGGAAACATGTTCTCTCCAGTAATGTATTTGGATATACCGTACAAAGATTGTGCTTACAAAGATGGTCTTTTTTTTTTTTTATGAAATACGTTTACCCATATGAATAACAATTTATATCAAAGACAATGAGGTGATGTGTGTATTCATAATCTCTTGATTTTATTATTGTTAGAATTATCTTGACATTTTTTATGCCAAATAAGAACAAACATCCTCTTCGTATACTACATTCTTATTATGGCTATGAAGTTTTCACATCTTAAATTATTTATTTAAACATTTTTTTTAGGTTGGAATAAATACATAAAAGAGAACTGAAGTTTTAAACATATGTTTGAATTAAAAGTTATTTGTCACCAAATCCAGACCATTTTGTGTGGTTTGATTACAATGTTGTGAACAGGACGCCAGCTAGGTTACTGACTCCTTGTTGCTGTTTTAACCATAAACATTATGAAAGTAGTCTTGCATCTCTAGGAGCTCTTGATATGTTTCAGCATGCTCTGTGAAAGCAGCAAGGCCGAACTTAAGGCACAAACAGAGAGAGAAAAATGTGTTTGTGCTAAGTGGTAAGTGGGCAGAAGAGAAGCATTAGGTTGAGGCAGCCTTAATGATAATCAAAATATCTAGCATGAAAACATTTAAATTCCCCAAATACATCTATTATTATTTTCCAAAAGAGAATCATTTGGGATTGGCAATGCACTGTGGTAGTTATTTCCAAAACAGGATTCCCATATATGTTTCATTACAAAACTAAAAAACTGATTTCTCCTCTACTTTAGCATATAAACAATGTATAAACATTACTTTAATTATACAGCAGAAATCTGTATAATAATTTATATTATAATCATAGACTGTAATTTACTGTATATTGAAGTATAAGAAATCTTTAATCATCATTATTGAATAAAATGATGATTATGATATATATAATGATATATATCGATACTGAATTCTTATTGCCCAGTCCCACTTCAAAGATTCTTCTTGTAAGACTGATTTTTTTCCTTTTCTCTTAAAATCTGAGGGACTGGGGATGAAAATTGGCAAAGAAGCTATTATCTGATACTGTGCCTATTTATTCAGAGTTTAAAGAATTTCCCCTAATTACTCTATATCAGGAATGAATTAAATAAACAGATCAAAATTAGAACTCCTGATTATGAAAAAATAAAAACCGTCAAAATTTAAAACAACATGAATTATTCAGGGTTTCTGTGATTTTAAAGTCATTTAAATGAGAAGCAACTGAACCACATGCTGCTGATCACCGCTAAAGTGGAGAATTCACGTAAATCTTTGAATGAGCCTTACTAGTGGAGAGTTAGAAAAAAAGGCTAAGCTAAAAAAAAAGCTTAAGCAAGCAGAACAATTGTTGGACTTCCAGTGTGTGGGCCTGAACTGATGCACATAAAAACACCCAAAATCTGGACGTTTATATCCGCGTTTATAGTCGCGAAAATACGGTAGATGTTAATATGGCTTTTTGTCAGGAAATGGGGTTGATTTTATCTACTGGTTCAAGTTGTCCTGGAGATTGTTTGCTGGGCTGGGTATGCCATCTCCTGCTGCATCGTCCACGTTTGCAGCTCATCAGTTCATTAACTTGACGCCTCGCTCAGCTTAAGAGGAGCAGGAGGCAATTCCCCTGACGTCTGAGCATTAACCATCACTGGTAAAACTCCCAACCACTGATCTGCTCTTCTCAGTGGGGCGACAGTGACGCTGGATGTAGGAGTTTGCCCTGAAATCGAAGGGTTGACGGTTCAAGCCCCGTGTCCTTGGGCAAGACACTTCACCTGCATTGTCTACTGATGGTGGTCAGAGGGCCCGGTGGCGCCAGTGTACAGCAACCCTGCTTCTGTCAGTGAGCCCCAGGGCAGCTGTGGCTACAATGTAGCTTGCCACTATCAGTGTGTGAGTGTGTGGGTGAATGAATGTAGTGTAGAGCGCTTTGGTCAAGTCTCCTAACTTGAATAAAGGCTCTATATAAGTACATGCCATTTACCATTTTGAGATACTTCTTAGTAGATTCTCTGAGCCTTGGAATCTACCTGAGAAATTCTTGAGCCAACCCTAACTTCCTTATGATTAATTGCTATCTCTCCTTCTCCTGAAAGTTACCATGAGCTTTCCTGTCCTACCTCAGTTGTTCCAACAATCTCTGTTGACATCTGGATACAATACCATGACGGATATCCACTTCCTATAGCACTTCCTATACTTCCCGCCTTTTGGTAAAACAAACAAAATGTCAAGAAACTACACTCACTGCAGAACAACCCAATTGCCAACTCACTTTCCCCCTAGCAGACTATCAAACTTTACCAAGTAAGAGCTATTCACACGTCCCGTTTATTTAAATTAATTTCATTTTATTTATTTGCATAGCACAAATTTCCAATATATTTGATCTCAAGACAATTTACCAAGACAATATAAATTGGTTAAAAGTTTCTGTCAAGGAAAACCAGTTGTTTTCATAGAGTCATTGACTTCAAAGACTCCTCTTGGATGTTCTTGCAGCAAAATTTGTGCTTTCATTTAGTCATTGATTTATTACACCAAGCAGCGGCAGTGGAGAGGAAAAATCTCTCTTTTAACAATAAAAAACTCCAGCCAACCCAGACTCAGTGTTAGCAGCTTTCTGTTGAGACTGACCAGTGTTTCAGGAGATAGAGGAAGACATACAAAAAGAAGCAAATATACAAAAGGTAATTGTTAACTCGTTTCCACAGGTAGGCCTGTCCAGGAAAGACACAGTGCGGCAGTGGAGTTCCAAGCCAGTTTATGTCAGAGGATGAAAGGGAGCACATACAGTTAATCATAGTAAAAGAAAGTACTACAGTGAAAAACAGGTCAAACTAAAACATCTATAAACAAGGGCGTTGATGGCTGCAGCACAATTAATTTTCTCTCCAGGATGTTATCACAGCTGAACAGGTACCGACCAGATACTGCTACTATAATAAGAAAAAGCAGAGCGAACATTAAGTTATGGGTAGAACTTAACAAACAGTGCAGGGTGAGAGAGTAGCGAATTAACAAATCAGAAAGATAAAAAAAAAGTGGTCCCTATGTCTTCCAACAGCCTAACCATATAGCAGCATAAATACAGAAAATAGCTCAGGATAACCTAACTATTTTGGATGGACTGAGAAAGGTAGAGTCAAAGAAAAATGTCTGTCGTGATGGAATTCTTCCAAGCTAGATTAGGTTGTTTACTCTACCTTTTCCCACATCTCTACTCAACCAACGACTAAGCAAACATCATTCTGTTTTTAACTAAAGGCTTTATCAAAGAGGAAAAGTTTTGTTCAATTGCCCGGATTCCCCTGTTCATCTCTTTCTCTCTCTGTTTTCACACGGACTAGCATCTTAAGTTATTCCTTTTAGAACATATTCATTATTGCACATTCATTGTATGCTATAAACCAAATTGATCTAATTTATGTCTTTCTGAGAGTTATCCCAGCATGAGGCTCAGAAGCCTAAACAAAATGACACTTTTAGATCTCACAAAGTCCGGACTAGTGGCAAAAAGCTATGCACAAAGCCCGTTTATTAGGAAAAAGTCAACTTTCTGCAGTTATCAACTAGAACTTTAGATGCCTGCTGAATAGTCAGTTGTTTGTGGATTAAATTTGTTTTCTGAAACATAGTCAGACAAAGAGAGCAAAACTTAAAAAGAAAACTTAGCAATGTTTCCAAGTGAAGTAATTAGGTTTAGAGGCTAAAGGCCGGTTCACACCGATTGGGTACTAATTTTTATTCTCCATCCAAATTTCTTCTTTGTCACTCTGACTGCGTATAGAGGGGTTCCCTTTCTCTGACCCAGAACTGAAACTCTGTCCCATATTTGATTGGGAAAGATTATAAAAAGTTAATAAAAAATATATAAAAAAAAATGTGCGGACGCAGCAAAGTCTAAATTTGACCAGACTGTTATGCAGCATCTCAAAACAGGACAGATAGAGGATTTCACTAGGCTTATATTATAAATATAATGTGTTTTTCTTTAGAAAAAAAAAGGAAAATGCAGCAATGAACGCTGTGGGAATGTTATGGTATATGGGGACTGGGTGAGGCAGTGAGAGGTGATTCTCAGAGAGAGATCTGTGAATTTCGTCAAAGTTTTTATTTGTATTTTTTTCATAAAGAGTAGACAGTGACAAGCTTCACTCACCTGGGCTGTCTGCACCCTATTTTGTAAGGCCTAAAGAGCGTCATTATTTTGCTGTACCGGCTTTCTGTCCTCGTGAAGCTTGTCAAGGTTCTTTTCTTTAAGAAGAGTAATAAACTGCCCTTTTTCTTTTATTGATTGTTTATGTACAATTTAGCCCTGCCTGGTTGACATGTTTGGTGTGGCTCTAATTCCGATTGTTCTCTCTTGCATTTTACAGATTGTATTTTGTATGTGGCCTAAAAGCGGATGTATTTAATTTTGTACCCGCATCTCTTTTCCTGTCAGACCCACGAAATTTCCCATGAATTGCTGCATAGTCTGAGTAAATTAGACCTGGGGTCTATCCCAGAAGCAGTTATGCAAGCCCCTTGCGTAAAATCGTGTTGGGTGTGATCATCCCCATTGGCTGTTAATGAGCGCTAAATGCCATGACCTCATCCAACATGATTTTCTGTTGATTGGATGCAAAATTGGATTTGGTGTGTTCAGAGCTTTAGTTGTATAATATCGTGTCATCAAAGACTACAAATGGTTTCTGATAAAGGGGTAACTTTTATGTATACAGGAACTTTGGAACAAACAGAACATGCTGAGCAAACAGTTTAGATTTACTTGGTCATGTATATCAGAATGTAAAATTGGGAAATGTTACATTAGGAATCATAATGATTGCAACATTTGTAAGTGACTTCAAAGGAATAGAAATTTACATATGTATAACCACATCAACACACAGGCTGGACACAGCATGACCTTATTTTTAAGTGGAAGACGGACTCCTGGATCTCGGAACTGTCCGGTTCTGAACTGCTGCTCTGACCTGGATCGGTCTCCTGCCTGCTCACTGGGGCTGCTGCATTGGGGAGAGGATGGACTGAAATGTTAAACCAGGAAAGTGAGTCACTCGGATAATCATCTCCTGTCATATGATCATGTTCACTTACCTGTGTTTCTCCCTCCAGAGTGTCAATGATTGGGCCATACCCCGCACCCCTCCTGCAGCCGCTGTGATCCGCTTATTTTCAGCAGTCTGCGTCCCATTCCGTTTTATTATTTTATGTCATTAAACGTTCTGAAACTTCCCATTGTCTGACTTGCCTTGAATACTGGGTCTATCTGTCCCGTTTATGATATACCCTCCTGAACCCATAAGTTTGGTTGTTACAATATGATCTGGATATTGATGAAGGCACACCCAAAAAAAGTTAGGACATGCTCCTGCTATATTGCACATTTAATTCCTCTGTGCTTTCTTTGATGATCTGCTCTGACTGTGCAAACAAGTTTGCTCATGTTTTGATTCTTGCAAACCTCTTTTAAGTTCACATCTTTAGTGGAAAAATTAATCAAGTCAGTGCAGAGGCCACCACAGGGGCAGGTGTTCAACATAAAAAAATAACAAATATAACTGGATTCTTCTGCAAAATATTTGATAGAAACTGACAGCTTTTATAACATACTGTACTATGATGTTTTAAATAATAGGAAGCATGGAGATATAAACTTAATCATAGCAAAACCCATATTTAGTACCTAACTGTAATCAGAAATTCCCTCAAACTTTAACATGGAACTGCACCAATGGAGTCTCTAGGCCCATATAATTTACAATTGGTGCTTGAAATCTGTTGTGTTCATAATGACTGGCCTGTTGTTGATTGTGATCACATAAAAATCATCCCATTTCCAGACATTTCCGATTTACCAGTGCAAGTCTACTATTCACTTTTAATAATTATCAAATATTATAATTAGTTAATCTGTTTTATTTTCTTTGCACCATCTCAATGAACAAATATGAAATTCTGGATCACGTCATCTCTGGGACCAGCCCAACATCTGATTTCTCAGCTGGCGTCCTGCTCTGCTCCTGCAGCCCGACCAGGGATTCTGATCTGAACAAGAACAGACAGATCCAGGTTTCCAAGAATCCTCAGAGCGTGAAGGCAGGGACAGAGGTCTATGAGACCAGCAGCATGCTCAGACAGACACGCACAGATGAAGACAGTCAGGCTCAGTGTCAGTTAGGAACATAAACAAGACTTGGTACCAGGATAAACACTGAACTTTAAACTGGTCTCCTCCTAGGAGCCAGGCTTACGGGACTAAAACTGACCTCCCCCGCTTTCCGAGCAAAAACCCTGAGGGCTTAGCAGAGAAGAGCTAGGACAAGATCAGAAACAGGAGACAAACAGAAAACCCTCTAAATCCACTGGCCTCCAGGGATGGGAATATTAACCAGGGGACCAGGGGAACTACAACTAATGAAACAAACATGATTAACATTACATGAAAACACAACGCGAATAGACGAAGAATACACAAATAAGTAACACAAATACAAATAAATTATGATCGGATCCCAATAGCTGGGCTGAACCATATATATAGCAGAGAGAGCAGGTGAATCAAATAAATGAAAATTAGAGAGCAGGGATGGAACGGCATGTGAATTAAGTGAGTAATCAGATAAGCTACCGGGGCTCCGACCATGACAGGGTATGCATTTACCACATGCAAAAAGATTTTCAAATACAGAACTTATCTTCCATTTTTATATCTTTTTTAGTACTTTTAAAAGTTAGGTCCAAAGCCACACACAGTTAAACTAAACGTTAAAAAAAGACAAAATGTAAATATTGAGTCATGCCTATTAAAATAACAAAAACATAATAGTATATTAGCCATCAGAGAAGATCACCCACAGACTCTTTTGCTCCAAACAAAAACAGTATATAGTATATTTAAGTAGGATCATAATCCTAGTGAATCGATTGCACAGATGATAGTTTGAAGTGTATTTTCTCGCTAAAAATGCATTAAAACTACTTTTTCCCCCACTCATTAAACAAAATAAAGCCAAGTCACTTCCTCAATTGCAAGGAAAAGAACAGAGCAGCTCAAAGCCTCAAATATCTGAAGCATCTGACTTCAAAATGCGTCCAAGTCTCCAAGTTGATAAGTTGGACGCCTTTTTGATGCACAAAGTGCTTTTTGTGTAAATGCACCACAAAAGTTTACACAAATGTTGAAAAAAATTCTCAACATTAGTATTAAAATTTATTTTTAGACATCCTGCTTTCCATGTCATCATCACACTAAAGGTCACACTTTGTCTAAGAGGTGTTATTTGAGCAATTTGCTGTTACTATTTTCATTTACCATCTTAGCCCTTACCAAACTTCTATTGAGAGAGCATCTAACACTGATGCATCATTTGATTAGAGGTACTTTAAACTGAAAAAGTCTTTGTGCTGCTATGATGAGCAAATCACAGGCACACTGCAGCTGCAGGGGGGAGGAAGGGCACCCCCCAATCACTGACATTCTAGAGGGAGAAACACATGTAAGTGACCATGATTATCTAATGAGAGATGATTATCTGTGTGAGTCAATTACCTGGCTCAACAGTTCAGTCCATCCTCTCCGAGGAAGGAAGAATCCAGCCGATGGACTGCCAAACAAGGAGCGGTGCAAAGCTGTCCAGAGTGTGCCCAATGCAGAAACCTCAGTGGACAGGTAGGAATCCAATCCAGGTCAGAGAAACAGAACAGACAGGAACAGTTCTGGAATCCAGTAATAATAATAATAATAATAATAATAATAATAATAATAATAATAATAATAATAATACTTTGGACTTTTAATGCACTTTATATTTAAACAAATCCCAAACTGCTACATCGTAAAACAGGTAAGTGCTAAATAAAAATACATGGAGAGCATGAGAAATAAAGAGTAAAAGAAAAGATAAAATAATCAAAGACAATAAAAAAATAAATATAAAAAAAGGGGGAAGAGTTCAATTAAAAGCTCTCCTAAAAAGGTGGGTTTTAAGGCCACGTTTAAAAGCATCCACAGTCTCTGGGGTCCTCAGGTGGCCATGGAGAGCATTCCACAGCCTGGGAGCAGCTTTAAAAGAAAGCCTGATCTCCCATTGTATGAAGCTTTGTCCTTGGAGGTTTCAGCAGATATGTAGTAAATCGGAGGTTACGTGTTGAGGCCTGTGGGGTGAGCAGTTCCTTAAGGTATGGTGGGGCATCACCATGGGTGCACTCGTGGGTAAGGAGGGAGACCTTTTACTCAATTCTGAGTGCGACAGGAAGCCAGTGAAGGGATTTGAGGAAGAGGGTGATATAGTAGTCAGGGGTTTCGATCTGCACAGGAACAGACAGATCCAGGGTTCCAGGAATCCACATAGCGTGAAGGCAGGTTCAGAGTTCCATGTGTCGAGCAAATGAGCTCAGAGAAAAACGCACAGATGCAGACTGGCAGAATCCAGTAGGAGTCCAAGACAGTTCAGGCGAACAGATCAGATGGGAACTGACAGGCACAGCGGTCAAAAGGAGAAACAGAATCAGGTAATCAGAAACCATCTTGCAACAAAACAGGAAAACAGTCCATATTGTCTTAAGCGGGGTGTAGGCACTGCTAGACAACAATCCATTGCTGACTGGAGAGTCCGAGTTGTGCGTTACAATAGTAAGGGCAAGAGACAACAACAGACTGCACAAGGAGATGGGTAGCATGTTGGGTTAGGTATGGCCAGCTCTTTCTTCTGTTTAGTAGTATCAAGTGACAAGATTCAAGAAACTGATGCAAAAATGATCTTTAAAGTCATCTTTGAATATTGTGGTGTATGGTCGGTTTGGCTGGGAAAACAAGCAGCTTGGATTTTGAGAGATTCAGTTGGAGGTGAAGTGCTTTCATCCATTTTGATATGTCAGAGAGAGAGTCTGTGATGTGTGCTGAGACTGTGTGGTCATCAAGTGGAAATGACAGATAGAGCTGGGTGTCGTCAGCATAACAGTGGTATGAGAAACCATGTGATTGAATGATCTGGCTCAGCATGTTGGTGTATAAGGCAAAGAGAAGAAGTCCCATTACTGAACCTTAAGGAACCCCTGCGGTGAGGGGGTGCACTGCAGAAGTTTTAGCAATGATACTTTATGATCAACCAATATGGTTTGATTCAATCCATTAGTGTGCTCTCCCTGTGAAGCCCATACTTGAGAGTTAAGACAGAAGAATGTCATCAATGACTGTGTCGAATGCAGCTGAGAAGTCTATCTATTCTTTCACAGATAACAGAGCCGTTTTATTAGAGTGGCCATTTTTAAACCATTTTTAAGGTTCTTGCTCAGGGATCCAGAGTGGCAGTCTGTGGGAGTGGGACTTGAACTCAGAACATCTGGGATCCAAGTGCAATGCCCTAACCACTAGACCAACAGTCCCCCTTAGCAGGTGCTCAATGTGGAGCAAAGGGACTCTGTGGCCTCACTGACCTCAAGTAAGGAAAATCTGCTGGAGTTTGGAAGAGCGGATGCAACATGTGAAGAGAAGGGGTTTGGCGAAAGTTGGTGGAGGTTTCTGCGGAAGGAAATCAAAGGTGGGAGCAGAGGGAGTTTTTTGGAGGCTTGCACTGAATTGAAGAAAATAGTGATCAGAAAAAATGCAGTAGGTCCTCTATTGCACATTCCCTTTAGAAAATGAGATCAAGCACTGTGCCGGCTTTGTGAGTAAGAGGACTGCTGACTAGTTGTAGGTCAAAAGAGGTCATTGATGTTAAAAAAATCAGAGGGAGTCAAGGTGGATATTCATATCACCAAGGACCATTGTGGGGCAATCAAATCCATGAATCAAGCAGAGTATGATGTCAAGATTTTCAAGAAAATCATAGTTGTGCATGTAGGCGATATATGGCAATCATGCAGATATTGACCGGTACATTGACTGGCATGGTATTCAAAAGTGTTGTATTTGATATTAGGCATCAAATAAGGTATATAATCTCATCTCTATGCCCAAAATTACAAATACATCAGTCTCCTGATGTATTTAAATAAAATATTGATTAGTTGGTTTAAGAGCTGTCAAATATACAATTTATCTGTGAAGTCATCTGAAGTAAAACAGCTTTTGTGTTTTACCATAGGAGAAATAACCATTACTTTTAGACATAAACATATTAAAAAAAAAAATTATTATTTTTGAAATAAAGTAAAAGTAAATAAAAGCCTAATTGAAAAATATTATGCAGTAACTCATGTACCAGTGTTATTTATTTCATAATTATATGGATGTAAATTATACTTACACCTTGTTAAGATAATTTTTGAAATAAGTCTAAGTGTTTATTGGGCATTTAAGGCACCATTACAGCTAATATTTCAATAATTTAATATCTGAAGTGATAATGAATGAAACATTAAGGTTGTAAGGAAATTAAGAAAAAAGCCACTACAGTATACTTTGTTTTGATGTGTGTGGAATACATCAATCCTTCTTAATATTGCATTTTTTCTTATATTACACTCCCAGTTTAAAGTGTTTAGATACTTCTATTCTTGCTGTAGACAAACTAAACTCGTCAGCATCTGACAAACAAAATGGAGGAAATTTATGCTAATCAAGATTCTGGTAAAGGAATGGAGGCAATTTACGGTAGTTTAGATTTTTGCTTATCCGGTGTGCATAGCTCCTGATACAAATATGGAATTTAAGACTGACTTGTGAGGGGCTCTTTAAAGTCGGTTTATAACAATTAAACAAACAGATTGAAAATTATATCTACATTGTGCAAAACAATATTGTAATATATAACCATCATTCTCCCTCCACTCCAAATGCACTTGAATTATTGCTTCTTGTTGCTTTAAATCCTTTTTTTACCTTCCTGAAAAAATTCCCAAGACAATTAGAAGAAATGTTGCCTCAAACTTTCTAGGAACCTCCACCATCCCTCATTATTGCTTGCTTATTATTCTAACACTCTTAGCTCTTCAGCAAACAAACTGCCTTAAGCTATTCAGCCAACTGTCTGTCTATTTACTGCCTTCTTTAACTAGGGATGTAAAAAAAAATCATTAATTTATGAACAAGAGTTCGATAATCTTATATTAGATAGAAAAATTTTCCATACAATTAATTGTCCACTGAGAACTTTACATTCAGTGTTATCCTAGTCCACTAGAGGTCGTTATTTATCTTAACCTAAGCCTCACTGGTATTTTCCAGAGAAATAATGCCAGGGCAACAACATGCTAGAGCATAATCATCAGTCAATTCAGAGTTTGATCTGGTTTAGTTGGGGTTTATTTACAGTTTAATGGGGCCAAGCAGGAGGAACTCACTATATATATTTACACACTGCTCAAAAAAATTAAAGGAACACTTTGAAAACCCATCAGATCTCAATGGGGGGAAAAAATCATACTGTTTATTTATACTGATATGGACTGGGTGATGTGTTAGGAACAAAATGATGCCACATCTTTTGATGGAAATGAAATTTATCAACCTACAGAGGGCTGAAATCAAAGACACCCCAAAAATTACAGTGAAAAAAAATGATGCGACAGGTAGTCCATTTAGCTGAAATTTCATTGCAGCAACTCAACATGGTATTCAGTAATTTGTATGGCCCCCACGTGCGTGTATGCATGCCTGACAACGTCGGGGCATGCTCCTAATGAGACGACGGATGGCGTCCTGGGGTATCTCCTCCCAGATCTGGACCAGGACATCACTAAGCTCCTGGACAGTCTGAGGTGCAACCTGGAGGCGTTGGATGGATAGAAACATAATTTCCCAGAGGTGTTCTATTGGATTTAGGTCAGGCGAGCGTGGGGGCCAATCAATGGTATCAATTCCTTCATCCTCCAGGAACTGCCTGCATACTCTCGCCACATGAGGCTGGGCATTGTCGTGTACCAGGAGGAACCCAGGACCCACTGACAATGGGTGCAAGGATTTCATCCCGATACCTAATGGCAGTCAGGGTGCCGTTGTCTAGCCTGTATACACTACTGTTCAAAAGTCTGGGGTCACATTGAAATGTACTTATTTTTGAAGGAAAAGCACTGTACTTTTCAATGAAGATAACTTTAAACTAGTCTTAACTTTAAAGAAATACACTCTATACATTGCTAATGTGGTAAATGGCTATTCTAGCTGCAAATGTCTGGTTTTTGGTGCAATATCTAAATAGGTGTATAGACGCCCATTTCAAGCAACTATCACTCTAGTGTTCTAATGGTACAAAGTGTTTGCTCATTGGCTCAGAAGGCTAATTGATGATTAGAAAACCCTTGTGCAAACATGTTCACACATCTGAAAACAGTTTAGCTCGTTACAGAAGCTACAAAACTGACCTTCCTTTGAGCAGATTGAGTTTCTGGAGCATCACATTTGTGGGGTCAATTAAACGCTCAAATGGCCAGAAAAAGATAACTTTCATCTGAAACTCGACAGTCTATTCTTGTTCTCAGAAATGAAGGCTATTCCATGCGAGAAATTGCCAAGAAATTGAAGATTTCCTACAACGGTGTTTACTACTCCTTTCAGAGGACAGCACAAACAGGCTCCAACCAGAGTAGGAAAAAGAAGTGGGAGGCCGCGTTGCACAACTGAGCAAGAAGATAAGTACATTAGAGTCTCTAATTTGAGAAACAGACCCTCAGTAGCCTGTTTGTCGTCATGATCAATGTACGCAACATGCTCTTCTTGAATAGGTTAGTCTGGTCTACCTGTCAAATAACTAAGTTTAAATCAGAATGAGACACTTAACCACCTTATAAAGAATTTATTGCAAGCGAACAATGCTATAAATAATATTTACAAACTATGAAACATTTGTTCAGATGTGATCTATGGATTGCTGGTAAACAGTCTTTCAGTCTTGATGAAGCTAAATTTGAGCCTTGTGGCCAAAACATGCAGGATATGAACATATTTAACCAAAAATTCAGGAATCCAGCTGTGTTTTAATGGTTTTTTTTGGGGATATATATATATATATATATATATATATATATATATATATATATATATATATATATATATATTTTTGGGATTTAAGTAAAACCTTTTAGAGTGAANTTATTGGGATTTAAGTAAAACCTTTTAGAGTGAAATAGCTTCTAAAGATTGTACATTCAACATTGTGCACAACTTATCATACAAATCCAGACCACACTTGAGAAAACTTTAGCCAAATAAACACTTGGAAACCTTTAGATCTTTACTATTAGCAACTTAAAAATGCACTATAACACAGTGGAGGAAAAGGCTGCATTGTCTTTACGGATATGAGATGAAACAGCTGCCTCACCAATCTATAGTGCATTTTTAAGAAAACCACAGATTTTGGGGATTTTGTTATTTGAACACATTTAAAATCAACAGATCTGTTAACCAAAAGGTAGCTCTTAGGAAAATCCACAGCACACAAATTCCCTCTTGGCATTATGTTAAAAACAGAAGCAGCTCCAGGAAGAACTTCCAAACAACAAAACAAAAATAAAACAAGTCAACATTCTGAACTGCTAACCCTAACCCACTGATTCTCCCACTTTCCAAGTAACGTCAACTGATGGAAGTTCCAAAAGTGCAACTATAAACAGATCCTTATTTAAAAAAAAAACTAAAATAAAAAGGTTTCTGGGAAAATGTGACCTCATCCCGATGTTAGTTGTCCTTTGTTTTTCAGCATCCCAGCGAAACACAATGTATCTTCCTGCTTATATCATTGCTGTCGTTTCTTCTCAGACTCCAAACAGAAATTCTCATACGCCTCTTCAATTTCAGGATCCATCTCATCCTCAAAGTCGTATCTGTACAAACAAAAAAATCCAGACAAATCTTTGGTTAAATGACACTCAGCAAGCGGCATCTTTCTTATAGTCATTAAGGAGCTTCATGCAGAATTAGGATTGATACTGCATCCCTCCTCTGGACATAACTGGTTCATTGATTCTGAACAGTAGGTCAATGCCTGAATCTAAAAAGTTTGTAGCTAATAATATCCACTTTTCTTCAAGGAGTCACTCAGACAGAAGACGTGTGGTTTTATTTCGGTGCTGTGAAGAGGATGTTAGCTAAGGCTACTTACTCTTCGTTGCCATTTTCACCATCAACCTCATGAAAGTAGTCTTGCTTCTCTAGGAGCTCTTGATATTTTTCAGCATACTCTGAAAGCAGAGAGGCTGAATTTAAGGCACAACAGAGACTGAGAAATAGACGTGTTTCTGCTGAAACATAAGTGGGCAGGAGAGCCGCCTCGCATGATCCAGCAAAAACGATAAATAAAAAAAACATCTCGCATGACAAACATGTAAATCACAAAAAACAAAAATCCATTATTGTTATGCAAAAGATAATGTGCTGAAGCAGTTATTTCCAGGATTGCTGTATGTGTTTAATTAGAAAACTAATGTCGACTATTAAAAAACCCCAAAAAAAACAATGGTGGCTGATTGATTGGCACAGCACTATTTTTGGTAAAATGAGTTGTTGGAAATGAGCTCTGTAATCAAACTTGACCTTGAATGTTTTCGTATTTAACTGTGTCTGAGATACACACACAAAAAAAGAAAATTTACCAGTGAAGAAAACATCTAAATAACTTTGCTTATCTTTCTTTTTGGGTTTCATCAGAGGTGACATTGAGATTTGATCCACAGACTCACCAGGATCTGCTGCTGTAAAAGGTGTGCCATCTTCAGTGTAGAACGTAGGTTCGTTCTAAAGAGTAAAAAACATAACAGCACTGTGAAAGGAGAAGAATAGAAACCCCATATAGGGGATGTGGAACAGCAGAACGTAGAACTGTACTGAGACATGTTCCGTTAGATCAGTCCTGACCACAGAAGTACTGGTCAGAGAATCATATCTAAGCTATAAGGTTACTGACAGACACAACAATAGGTGTGGATGATCATGCTGAAAAAAAAAGACTCAATCTGCCATTTTCAGCTTTGCTGTTTAACGTGAAGTCAGAGGAAACATAAGATGCAAGAAGCTATTTTATCAAAGTCCTCTTAGCCTTCTGGGAAACAGTGAAGGAACAGTCTATACTCTAAAAGGGAAAAACAGAAAATACTGTTTCAGTGATGCTAACAGGGCTTTTTAATAAATGGAAAACACTAAAAATATAAAAGTATATTAAAGCCCAAAACAGATTTCTTTACAAACTTATTCCAATTATTTTTTTTCCATGTTTATAAAACTTCTCTAATATAACATTTTAATGTGCCTAGATTAAATTGCACACAAGACTCACATCCATTGATCTTTACTTCAAAAGCAAAAATAAAAGTACTGAATGAAGAATAAAATGAAACAAAAAGTCGGACACTGACCATGAAGTAGTTTGGGTCGTTGTCTGGTGTGGCGTTACTAGTGGCAGCAGCAGAACAGACTCTGCCCCAGTCGCTGGACCTCAGCTCCACTAATTTTAGTAGCATCTGTCTCACGTCCCTGAGGACAACAAATAAAAAGTTTTAGTCAGGAGGTACTGCCCTACAGGACTGATGATCTTCTTTCCAGCTGCTGACTGATGCACAACAACTATAGAACTGAGATCACCTAAAATTATTTACACAAACTATTTACTCTGTTAAATGGGTTGGGTTTGGGATGACTGCTTTCTAAAAAGATTTTTTCCACACAAGAATACTTCAAGGTAAAGATTTGGATATGATATATACACACCTACTGCATGTAGCATCCAGGAGAATTGTCTCAATTCTTTGGACCAGTTCATCCATGTGTGGCCTCCCACTTGCTTTCCAGGCGTCATCCAGGATTGAACCGGTCAACTACAGAACAAAAACATGCTTATCTCCTCTTGAAATGCAACATAAAACTACATGAGAGGATGTGTTTAGTGATTCATCCTCCATGATGATCATCTCTACCTCTAAGGTTATTTGTTATAGAGACAGAAAAGCAGAGTAAAAAGGTCAACAACCAGATGCAATTTAAGTTTCTCTGAACAAAATGTTCAAAGGTGGATACAATTAAGCTACCAGACATACAGACTGTTTCTCCAAATAATTGTTCAGGAATGGGTTGCTCTCCAGAACTCAGTGAACTCCAGGGTGGCTTAAGAAGATGCTACCTGTGCAAATAGTCCTTTCATAAAATGTCCTTGCTTCTAAGTACCGGTATTCCACCTTCCACTATCGATGGTGAAATAAAGGGGAAACAATTGGGAATAACAGCGACTCAACAACTTATCCAGTGATTGACCATAAATCCCTGCAGACCTCCAAATTTCATGTGGCCTTCCCATTAGCTCTGGAATAGTGCATGTTAAGCTTCTTGCGATGGATTTTAGTGGCTGCAAACAAATGGCTGGCGTGTGAGGCTCAGGAGGTAAAGGTTCTTCTTGTAACCTAATATCTAGTGTTGAAACAATTAAACGGATTGATGATTAAAATAATTGTCAACTAATTTAGTCCCGGTAATCGATTAATTATTAAATGGAGTATAGAGACTGTAAAACAGGCCTTTACCTGACAGAGCAACCCATTTAAAGCTATAATTGTATCAAAATTGTAAGAAAAAAATACATAAACATTTTGCATTTAAGATAAAATATGAATGATTTGCAAAATAATTGTTAGTTGCAGCCCTACTAATATCTTTATTTCACCTTTTTCCTTTCCTTCATTCCTGCTCAGGAACTGGGGATGGAAATAAGCCAAACGGCTAGAATCTAGATAAGTAACCCAACAATAAAAATGCAACAGCAAAAACACTTGATTACAAAACCTTTAGTAGCTTGACAGCACAGATGAGGTTTGCGTCCACAGGGTGTGAAAGCAGACTCTCCAGCAGGTCTTTAAGAGCCAAGAGGAGAATTTCTGCTCTGTTTGGAGGCGCTTTTCCACTTTTTATCTAGACAAGAAACAAGGTTTAGACACCAGATGAGTTCACTTCTGTTATATCAAAAACAAGATTGTCCCTTTACATCTAGAATAGAGCAAAATAAGAACATTTAAACATGTTACTAACACAAAGGATCTGCTTTCTAAAGTGAAGCACTTCGTTTTACAATCAGAAATACAAATTAAACATGATCCCAAATCAATTACCAATTAAAGATCAGGTTTCAAATAAATCAGGTCAATGTTCAATTTTTCTGAGTTTATAAATAAAAATTTGAAATTTTTGCATTTTATTACGTTCGGTTATTAGTGACATTATAGATTACATCTGTTTTTTAATGGATATTATCACTTTTCAAACATGTCAGTGTTGACATGTTTACAATAAATACCAAGTTTCTGCGGTTTAAAGTCCCTTCAATTAAAGGCACACTATGCAACATTTTTCAGTTAATTAATGTGTTCCATAACGTTTTGGATGATGAAATGAGTCATTTCAGGTTGAACAAAGGTATTCTCGGCCGCCCTGGTGGTCTGTGAGGGAAATACCGCACTTGCAATTGCAGGAGCACCGACCCGCACCCACAGGCTCAGAAGTCTCGCGAGAGTCAGTCTTGCTTTACGTCAAGAACTGCTACACCCCCCCCAGTTAAAAGCATGCTCGTTGCTAGCACAGTGGCGATCTTTGTGCAGTGCTGCTTTCACACCGGACGCAGCAAAATCGCGTCTGCTGCTTCCTTTTTACTGCTTGTACCAGTTAGTTCTGACGCGCGGCTGAAGCAGATTTGCTGCTCTGGCTGCATGGTGCAAAAGTGTGTCTGGAAAATCAACACCGGTTGCATAGTGTACCTTTAAAAGCCATTGACCACAGGCTGCTGATCTCTGCTGGTCAGCTGGCCTAAACACCTTTTTTCTTCAAATTATAACCAAAGGGGAAAAAACAAAGGCTGGCTTTATGAAAATACCTCTGGTTTTAAAATCACAGAGTGTGATGTAAAGCAAATGAGCATCATGAAGTGAGTATAACTGCTATAAGTGTAGGTGAAAAAAAAAATCATTAAAAGGCTAATGTTTTGAATTTTTTTTTTTAATAATAAAATCATTGTTTTGTTTTTTTGTTTAATAAAAAAATGCATGTTTTAAAGCTTTTTTTGTTTGTAAATTTGGATATCGCATCAAGAGAATTTCATAGGACTAATTGCCAGGAAAACTATCAGAAACCTTGGTCCATTAAAAAGGCCCATTACCAACAACATAGTGCATTTTTTTAAAAGATCCCAAATTACAGAGAAGCGCTCTTACCTCCAAATTTAAATAGAGCTCTCCCAGAAATAACACAAAGGAGTGAAATTTCTTCTGAACCTCCGGGTTTCCTCGAACAGCTACATTTCTTTGCTCGTACTCTAATTGACATCTACAACAGAAAAGCAAACATCTATATTAATGGTGTAAACAATTACAAATCCTACGCCATGCTATGACCTGCTGTGTGTTACTAAAATCATTTCTAGTAAAACCATCTTCAAAATATTTTATGGTTAAAAGAAGCATATAAAATTAAATCTCAAGATCATATTTAAATTCAATTTTGAGCAGTTTAAATTAGTATAAAACCAGGAATAAGTTTACCGCTGCAAAAGCAACCGGCGAAAGTTGCCACTTTGTGGGCTGAGGGTGAGGTGATGGGACAAGTAATTACAAAGTCTGGCTCCGGTGTAGGCGAAGTTCGGGATTGCAGTAGACTGGAAAAATAAAAAAACAGGTCAGTTTTAACAAATATATGGTGAAAAATATCTTAACCCTTTATTGGGTACTCACTCAGATCCTTTTAAATCTAATTATTAAGCTAAGAGTTTTTACTGGAGGAAAGGAAAATCCCAAATTACTTTTGCAACATTGAATAATTTTTTGATGAAAAAATAAAAATCAAGGTCAATGTAATTTCCTAATATGTTAAAAATAAAAGTGCCTCTACTGTAAAATAAATTCATTAAAAACAGAGTAACTTTTTGTTACAACCTTAGATGACTGAAATGCGGATTATAGGCACTTAGATGTTTTACTTTTTAACTTACTTTATTAGTTTTTTGAACTAAACTTTTTGAAATTTTCGACTTTTTTTACTTCACTTCTTAAGTGGATAACATACACTGATCTCTATTTATTTACTGGATTACTGATAGACCCCAAAAAAACAAAAAAAACCTGAAGTCACCTGCCACCATCTGGGTAACCCCCACTTTCACAGAGTCATGCCAAAAAAATGCCTGTAATGTAATGTAATTAATAAAACAATGTAATCATTACATATATATTACATGTACATCAATTTGCCAATTTTGGCACATCATCAGATAGTGTGTGCGTATCATATTCTTAACATCTGACTATAGTATTACTATGCTCCATTGACTAACATTGTTGTGATGGATTTGTATAATACGTTATATTAGATGATTTATAGTCTTCATGGACTTCATACTGACTATGCAATGTTATGTGCGTATTTTTTACCTTAAATAAATACTAATCTACTAATGTTATGAAAGAGCAAGTGTGTGTCAAAGTAATTTCTTAATCTTTATTTTAAAAGTCTTAAGCCCCCCTGAAAATGACATAATCATTCTTCGATGCTGTAGCGCATGTATTATACGCATTCCGAACAGTCTAACTAGGGAGTACCAAAATGGCGGCCGGTTACTTCGGAGCACCGTGTACTACTAAATGCCAGGCAGCAATCCAGTGAATAAATAGAGATCAGTGGCAACATATCATTCAAGGATTCATTTAATTGGTCAAATGCCAAAATGACACGTACTGCCACGTAGTAGAATCTTTGCAGAATGGTTGGATATAAATTTTGAGCTTCTAGACTTTACTGACTCCATTTACAAGTTCTCCTACCTTTAAATCATGGAGGGGTCTAAAGCTGTCATCATAGGTGGAGTTTTTAGTTAATTGCCTTAAAATAAGATCTTAAAATAAGAAGAAATTGTTCATCTTCTTAAACGTTGACCTTAAGACGAAGTGCGTTTTTGCTTTCACCATAGCTGTTTATAATAAGTTTAACAATCATTGGATACCACTGATTAAGAACACTTTTCAATTATTTAAAAAGTGAAAACAAAAAAGAAAGATGTTTTTTTCCAAACCTGTGTAAAGATCAGCTCCACTAGTTCCTTTAAAAGCTCTTCTGTAGTGACCCAGCAGTTAAGCATGCCGGTAATGTTTTCAACGTCAAAATCAAAGGAGCCAGGAGAGGAGCTCAGGTGATCGAGGAAATCTGTGACTGTATCAGCCAAGGAGGACTCGCTGTAATAGCTTTCACTATCATCATAATATGCAGGCTCCTACACAAAAAAGACATACATTGTAATAATAAACAAATGTAAGAGAAATCTTTTTGAGAAAAATTTAAAGGAAAAACTTTCTCTCACTTCATATGAGCTCATTCCAAAGGGGACAAACTCTGGAGCACTTGCTGAAAGCGTTGATGTCCTGACCACTGAGTCCATTGAGGCATGGCTGGCGCTAACACTCTGTAGAGGGCTGCCGAGCGGTTGATGATCTGAAAGAAGAAAAAAATCTAATTAGAAGAAACGGTTTGATACAATGGTGCTACTAGTGGTTTTCCTGAAATTAGGATGAAAGGAAAAATGTTACTTGCTGAACAATAAAACAGGAAAGCAAAGCTTCACACTTTTATAAGTCTTTAAGTTCCATACATGCAAATACGTTTAGAGCAACATACATTCTTCTCAGAATCAGAAAGAATAAAGAAATTAGGAGGAAAATGTGTACGTTTCAGGTTCAGCATAAGGGAAGTTAAATACAAGACTTTTTAATGCCACTTAAAATAAAAATGTAAGACCGACTTTACAAGAAAAACCTGCTAGCGACAAATTTACCCCAAATGTTTAACATAAACCATTACTTTCTGGCCCAGAAGATATGTTTCAAACTTTGAAAAAATGTCCATATAGGAAGAAAGCTAAAAACAAACAAATAACAGATATATTTTAACAACTACTGAACTGAATTCACTAACTTTGTTTTGTTCCCTACTCAATCCCTCTACTTCCATTGTCGGCATACCGCCAAACATTATCTTGAGATTTAGGTCTACTGGAGTTGTTGGTGATGTGAGAGATGCTGTGGAGGCGTTGCAGAGACAAGGGTGGAACAGAACGAGAAATAGATGCTGCTTCTCCATAACCTGATTTTGACGCTTTGAGTTTCATGCTTCGCACATGTATCTCCACTGCCTTGATTCCCATCGTGCTTCATCTACATTCCCTGGTAGTGGTTTTAGCCATGTAGAAAACTCTTGGATGTATAGCCTATTTTTCTTTTTAATTTAAACTTCCCCATGTTGTCCAGATAAAAAGTTACTGGCACATCTTTTTTATTGGTTTATTGGGACGGAACCTATACTGGTTACAGTGAGCGGTTCTGTAAATGTAAGAAAAACACTGTCAATTATTTAATTGTTTGATATGGATTACAAAAATAAAATCCTATTAATGATGCGAAAAAATGTTAAGACCTATGAAAGACTGAATTAAGACATTTTTAATACCAATTAAGGCCTTGATTTTATATTGAAGAATGCAATGCCTTTTAAAACTTTTTAAGGATCTGTAGGAACCCTGAGGTTTAATAATGGATCTTTCTACATTACCTGAGCGAACTCACTTAATGGAGTTAATGGAGAAATTGAGAAAGCTCAAAGAATTACCTTTTCTGAACTAAAGATTTAGTTATTCGCAAAATAAGCTTTATCTGTGGAAACTTCTTCATATCTGTGTTTCCTTAGGTCAACCACCTTCTGGCATCTGCAAACAGGTATTCCAGCTCAGGCTGATTCCACAACAGTCCCCAGTTTTAATGTTTTTGTTAGTTCAACAGGTGAGAAATTGCTACACTTCTTAGTTCTGATCGATTCTAGGGTGGTTCCTTCATGTTTGTGTCAAACACAAACACTAGAAATTAGATGATTGACACTAGAAATTAGATGATCCTGTTTGTTAACTAATGGGAAGGCCTTTGACACATCCACAGAACAGCTACATAAATAAAAACCCTGTTACAGCATTGCCTTATAATCATAAATAATCGTATTTCTGGATTTTTTTAAGTTTTCCCTTGTAAAACATTAGCAAAATACACAAGACTTACAAAATATTTAAAATCTGGATAATTTGTTTTTTTTTAATCAACAATTTGTAATGAAGAGGAGCGATCTACCGCAGGGACTGGGTGAAAAATGTGCATTTTTAAAAGAAACGCTAAAATATTTTAAACATAAAGTGATCTATAATAAACAAATAAAGACCTTACACCGGAAGCCTCACGTCAAAGAACACACTGTTTGTTGTTGATTTTGAGGAATATATTGTCACTTTGAACCAAAATCATGTGCTGAGCATTTTCAACATAGCATAGTTACAAGCAGCAAAGGCCTCACATTTTCAGCTTTGCAAGCAGTCTCACTGTCCCCACCTTATTAAGCAGTGGCGACAGCTGAGCTTTTATTAGCTGCAGCATTAGCAACCATGTGATAACAGAACATTTCGCAACTCCAAACTAAAAGGTCAAATATGACAGCTTCGGGTTAAGGTCAAATAAATCACTGATAAATCAAGAACGATCAAAATCTGTTTGTTTACACTGTGGGAACAACTCTGTCCTCAATGGTGTGTTCCAAAGTGGGAAATCGAATCTGAAAGTAGCTAAATTAGCCATGTTAGCTCCCACCTCCACTGGGTAATCCAGCAGCCGAGTTGATGCTGCTCTCGGGGAAAGGATGGATGGTTCGCGGCTGTCTCAGCGGTTCTCTTGGGTTGAACACCGCGGTTTTAGCTTCAGCGTCTTTGGCGTTAACTGCTAGCCCAGGATCCATTGATGGTCCGCGGGTTCTCCCTGCTCCAGGAGCTCGGTCAAAATGATCGTTCATGACAGCTTGTTAAGTATCAGAGCGGCATCTGAGGAACAAATATCGGCTTGACTGTTTGTTTTTTTGTGCCTTTAAGTGTTAAACTTTATTTGTTATCATAGTATGAACCGTTCTATTCCCCTTTCATAGTGGCCGTTTCCCGCTAGCCTCGTATATGTGTAAGCTAGCAGCATAACTTTTGGAGCTACTTCCTTCCCCAACAAACTTGGTGGCGAAACAATTATCGATCAGAAAGATAATGTCCCCCTCTAGTGGCGTGGAGTGGAAGCTCGGGGACAACCAGAAGCAATGTTTTTCGATGGAAATTTAATATTGAAATGTCTGAAATTTGATTAAAGATAACGAAACAATATAAAAATAGTGGTAAAAAATGTCTGACTTTTGAAGTTTGTTGATATTTTAATTGCAATTTAATATGAATTGCAGGTAGTTTAGTTTACTTCAAGCAACAAACATAGAAACTATTAAGCCAACTAGAAAGGTTGTCTTCCCATTCATCGACCAAACTTTAGTTATATAAAATGTTCTTATTATGATAAATTACATAATATTTCCCTGAGATTTATTTGTTGGTGTTTTTTAAGCTATTATTAGCTATTATCTGTAGCTTGCATGTTTTTCATTTTATTTTTAATACAAATTATGTTTTTACTTTGTACATTTTCCTTTACGAGGGTATGCCCTTTTTGGAAAACACTACAATGTTTTTATTTCCTGAGATTTGTTTTTGTAGTCTATTTTGAATTTTGTTCTTCATTTTTTTTTTTATCTTGCATGTATCTATTTGAGGGATTGTTCTAGAGCAGTGTTTTTCAACCCTGATCCTTAAGGCACCCTGCTCTGCATGTTTTGGATGTTTCTGAGCTTCAGCACACTTGATTCAGATGATTGAAGTTCAGCAAAGCCTGATAATCTGCTATCAATTGATAACAGGTGTGTGAAAGCTGGGAAACATCTAAAACATCTAGGGCAGTCTGCCTTGAGGACCAGGATTGAAAAACACTGTTCTAGAGTCAACGTTAAAATGCAGGCAAATATGTACTGTTGCCACATGCTTATCCAGCAGGAGCGAGTCTTCCAAAGTCAACGACTCTAAGCGATCGGCTGGTTTTCCTCAGATAAAAAAACGTTTTAGCAATCTGACTGTAGGATCTGATTAATCGTCTCTTTAAAGTGCCTGTGATGACACGTTGGGAATTGGAGCTATATAAACAAAATGAATTTAAACTGAATTGAATTTATTATATAGTTTACTATATTCTACATTTTAAACCATTACAATCCATTTTCTGTATGAATTCTCGTATTTCTTTTAGGAGTTATGATGCAATCTTATCATTGTCATAATGTAAATCTTGTCTGAGTTATTTTGGATGCACTGAATATAGGATACCCATCATGATTTTAAGCACAAAGCAAATAATTTTGGATATCCAGTATTAAATCCATTTTCTTAGACATATGTTAAATTTCTATTTTTAAATGTGCACCTGATGGGCTGCACATAAGGCAGCAGATATGAAAATTCTGAATCTAAATCTGTAATACTGTTAAGTAAATAATCAAAGAAAATTATTTGGAGCATTGTCAGATTCATTTTCTTCTTAGCCTCTATGTCTATTTCTGATTAATGAAACATGATAAAACGAGACAGGCATCTCCTAGAAATATGAAAATAACTGACAATAGTATTCCAAATGGTGGCATCGCAGAAACCAAACCCTTCTTATAAGTACCAACCATCTTTTTGCATGTTTCCACTGCTATATTGAAAAAATATATTTGGTGATGCACTCCAAGTCTTTGTGCTAGAAAGACTACTTTGTCATCACTGAAATCTTTAGCTCCCTCAATGGATTCTCTAACAGATGCAAGTCAAGACTCTGGCTACAATTGGTTCATGCCAAACATGCCCACTATTATTATTTACTACAAATTATTTAGCTTTAGACTTATATGTCCATAAAACATTATTTAAGACATCTTGGTCTTTGTCTTTCTCCAGATGTTGCTTGTTTTAACTCTTAACAGTGTTTACCAGACATATAACCACCATCAACCTTATTAATAAAAGATCTCAGAAAGTTATTTTGCTGTTCATCACTAACCCAACTGTTAGGACACCAAACCAAATGTTCATTTAAGGAATCTAAAAAAAAAAAAATAGTAAGCTTAGATCAAGTGAATGTTCCGTTTGATTAGAATTAATTATTTCAAATTAATCTCATTGGAGTATGTTGTTTAATTACTATATGATGGGTTAATCTGCCATACATGTTACAACAACACACAGTAACTAAAGGTTTTCATTAATTTCTACATTAAAAGATACATCTTAACCTGTGTTGATTTTATTTGAGTTATTTTATAAACTAACACATTTTTAAAGCTAAGATTTTAAAAGAACAAATTACAATATATATCTGTACCTTACTAATTATTTATAAACTAATATGAATTGAATGTTCTTGCCACAGCATAGCAGTTGATATGTCTAAATCCTTCTAAGCCCAATAATCTTAAAAACTTGTGTGGTGTATCTGCAAAAAGAAAAAAAGGATATAGCTGCCATAAACCGCTTGTGTTTTACATAAATGTTTTTTTTATTCTATGTTTTCTTCAACAAAGGAAGTTACACTTTTTTCAATATATGCAACTTTTTGTAAGTTTAATTTAGAATTTAGGAAATTACTTTCAAGCATTTGTGAATCTGTGAATTCGTTGCACCATATATATTTTCCAGCATTTTTTTTTTTTTGTCATTACACTGACACAAGAACAGAGCAATGAACTCTGTGCATTTATCCCATCCCCTTGGGGAGCAGTGGGCTGCCATTGTGCGGTAGCACTGTGGGGTTAAGCATCTTGCTCAGAGAGCCTCAAAACCTCAGGATTCCAAGCTCTATGCCCTAACCACTAGGCCACCACATCTCAAAGCAGCCATTGGAGTGGAGGGTCTTGCCTAAGGACACACACTGGCAGCTCATTCCCCACAGCTGGGATACGAACCCAGGCTTTTTGATTGAAGGACGGGCGACTGATAAATTACAACTTGAGCCAGAACCCCTGTTCATATATATATATATATATATATATATATATATATATATATATATATATATATATATATATATATATATATATATCTACAGTATTTCTTTTACTCTGTAACATTTGTGTTTTTATTGTCTCAACAGGAAATTCTAAAATATTTTCAGAACAAAAAAAATTTTTTCCATCACATAATAAATACTTTTCAAATAAAAACACCTCATGCCACAACTCTTTTAGTAGCAGTCTTCTCCAAACATGTGTTACACCAGACATCTTAGCGTAAGCATTCATTAGTTGTTTTTGGCCTCCAGGCATTTTCCACTTGTTTCCCAAAAGCTGGATCGCATTATGCCACAGAAAATTCCTGAGCTAGAAATTCAGAGACCCGTTCTGATAAAAGATTACTCCACCTATTTTGTATTATTGCTGTTTTTCCTAGCATCTTGGATGGAGTTCAGACATTTATTTTGGAATGTGAAGATGAGGAACGAGTAAGGTTTCTGTGTGTGCATGTGTATGGATGAGGTTCTCCTTGGCTGCTAATTCACTTCATCATTAACTGCTCCTATTTTAGATTTTCCCCAGCAACACTAAGCTGTTTTAACATTTTATGAAAAACATAGAACAAGAAAATGAAAATCATAAAACAAAAAATACAATATATAAAAAATAAATGCAAAACATAAGACACTGAAGGAAAAGAGAACAAATCCAATATACTTTCTGAACTTTTCATGAATTTCTGATTTGTAAATAAACAAACTTGAGCTGAGGAAATTTCTGGGAAAAATTCTATTTGTGAAAAAAGTAGTAACTTGCCCTCTTGCCGATTTCTTCAGTTTGTTCCACACCTAGATGTTTCCAATCATTAGGCAAACTGTGATGTATCTCAAGAATGACTTACAGGAAATGCAATATCCAATTCCTAATTATATCAACCATTAAGAGACATCAGCAATTCAACCCAAGCAGCCCCAGTGTGGCTTGAATGTAATTAACAACAGGCCTGATTTGTACAACAGGCAAGGAAGAACAAATATCCCAGTTATGAGGAGGAGATGCACAATTTTTCCAGGTTCTTTTGATATCTTTTTTTTTTTTTTTTTTTTTTTTTTTTTTCTTTTTTTTTTATAAAAAGGCCACAATAATTTTTCAAGTATTGTAATTTCTTAGACTCACTTTAATGATATACAGATTATCTGCCTTTGCCTTTACTTCGTGCACACCTGTGTTGATTTTTTTCTTTAATAATATTATTCCATTCATGTGATTTTTGAAGATCCAAGCATATTTGCATGCACACAGAATATCTCTCCACTTTCTGGGATTGTATCATTTTTGCATGTAACTCTGCATCTGACTCTCAGGAGTACAAAGAAACAGGATAAAACTGCTGCCTCCATTGTGGTCAGATTTAGAAAATTGCTTTGCACATGCATAACTTCCAATCGTTAATTTGTGTAGTTTCGTCATTTGAATAAAATCAGCATATTGATGGAGACACACATGCACAATGTTTGCATACGCTGGCTGCAAAATTACAAACATAGATCACTTTGCACCTTCGTTGAGGATCTGCTCTGAGAGTAAAAACATTTTTGCACCTATTGTAAGGAAAACAAAATTACTTAAGAACAGGCCCTTGGAGTGTCCCCCACTGGACACCACAAAAGACATGGTCAAATGTCTTCTCCAGGTCCAAGAAACACATGTGCAGTGGTTGGTAAACTCCAATGAAGCCTTTAGTACCCTATAGATGGTTTAGAGCTGGTTCACTGTTCCACTACCAGGATAAAAAACTCATTGTTCCGCCTGAAGGTAGCATTAGAGCCAGCTAATTGTCTAATCTTAGCTAGGGTGAAGGTTGGACAATCAGCTGGACTCTCATCTCCAGCACCCTAGCATTGGCCTTCCCAGGAGGGCTAAGAAGTGTGATCCCTTGTAGTTGGAACACACTCTCCAGTCCAGTTGTTGTGGAGACGGACCACTTAATTTCCTTGTCCAGGAAAATCGTCCCTGATTGCCAAGTAATGTTGAAGAGTAATGTCAACCATACCAGCCTAACATCATCCAAGGATCTAAGGTACTCAGGAGGACAGATCTCATTCATCCCTGGAGCCTTTATACCAGGCATCCCCAAAGTCGGTCCTCGAGGGCCGCTGTCTTACAGGTTTTAGAGGTTTCCTTGCTCCAGCACAGCTGATTTTAATGGAAAACTCATTAACAGGCTTTTGCTCAACTGTTTTCATCATAATCAGCTGCACTAAAGCAGGGAAACCTCTAAAACTTGCAGGACAGCGTCCCTCAAGGACCGCCTTTGGGGATGCCTGTTTTATACCATGGAGTTTGTTGACTGCCTCGGTGAACCAGCAAATGTGATTAACAAGTCAAACTGTGAGAACCCAGTCTATGCTTCCTCGAGGGAAGGTGTGTCAGCCGGGTTGAGGAGATCCTCAAAGTAATCCTTCCACCTTCTGATAATGTCTTCAGTCAAGAAAAGCAGCTCCCATAAACAGTGTTAGTGAAGCACTGCTTCCCCCTCTTGAGGCATTGCCAGAAGAGGCTGTCCAATAGTCTTCCTCCATGGTCTCTCCAACCTCCTTCCAGGCCCAGAGTTTGCCTCTGAAACAAGGTTTGCCACCTGTCCCTTAAAATATGGAATCATCCTTGAGTTAGCAGTTCAGCATTGCATACCGTATTGAACCAATAAGGGACAAGATTTGTCCCGTATTTTCAAAAATGTCCCATACACATGTGTGTCAAACTCACATCTACACTAAATCTATGAAAAATAAAAATAAATAAATAAATAAATACATTTCTGTAATTGCTTAAGGTAGCTAAGTTGTCCTGGCAGGTACTATGTAGGACATCTTCCATACTCCTCAGCATTGCTTCAACTGCTGATACAGACTCCTTTGAAACGCTTTCAAAAGCCTAGACATGAGTGGGAAGAAGCAAACCTCTGACTGTCAGTGGGGATGAAGACGAGGAAAATTACAAAAGATGTCAGGCTCTCAGTGAGTGTTTACAGTGATTGACCATTTGTGGCTCAGGATTCAGCCGGATAGAAACACACACGAACCCATAAGAACACAGAACCTCAAACATCAGTCCTTCATACCCTGACTGTCTCCTGAGAAATATATGGTAGGAATTATTATATTTTATTGTGGTTCTGTTAAATGCCTAAATGGTTTTAATAATAATTCCTTTATTTATTCTGTAAATTACAGTAGATAATAAAGGAAATTATCTAAAGAGCAAATAATGCTGAGAATAAAATATACATACAAATATTGAGGGGCACGTAGGCCTATTAGTTGGAGCAGTGCACTTGTGCTCTGATAGGATTGCTATTACCCGGTTCGATCCCCACAGCCTCCACTCTGGGTCTCTGAGCAAGACCCTTAACCCCACACTGCCCCACATAGTGAGAGCCCACTGCACCCCAATGGGATGAGTTAAATAGAGAGGTAAATTTCTCCAGTGTGAGATGAATTAAGTTAAATTTTTTTTTATTATTATAATCATATACATGCAACTAATATTGCTTATATTAGGCATTTTGGTGTTTTAAATTTTTTTCAACTTTTAAATATAACGCTAGTTAACTTTTAACTATTGCAGTGCAGGTGCATTGTGCCTGATGTGGGCCAAGTGGATCAATGGAGGGATTCAGCACGAAGGAAGTTTGGTTGGATACTGAAGTTGTGTATAAAGTTTCTGAATTTTACAATCCAAACAAGAAATATCAGGCACTAGACAGAAAAAAGTCCCTATGGACTTTTGAATAAAATCAACCCACCAACCTGTCGAACTTAACTAAAGAAAACAAAAATACACAACAAAAACACAAGAGTTATTGGAGTTTGAAATGGTATATTTATGAGCACGGATAATGAGTTTTGCCTGACAGAGTGTGAACCCACCTTAACTACTTTTCTCTCGATTGGCAGCTGGGCTATCCTGGTCGCAGTGTTTGTGACCTTTTGCAGTTGCCAGCATAGCAACTGCACAGCCAGGCAAACTGAGCCTCTGTCTCACCAAAATGTCATTATGATTATATATTGGAAATAAAGACTCTTGATTTTCTTGGACTCTGATGAAACATATTTTGAAGTCTTTGCTTTATTGGGGTACAGTCTCCAACAAAACCATACAGATTGTTCTTAATGGTGGATTTAAATATAATATAAGCCCCAAAATCACCCTCAACCTAGGGAGTGTTACAATCTTGGTCTGGCTCTGGTAAAACGAATTAAAAAGTAAGTTGATATCAGACACATATTTGTATTCTTCAAAGATTAAGAGAAATATACTAAAAACGTTCTTTGATGTCCATTGTTCTATTCACAGGCTGGTGTGGAGGAATTTCAGAATGAAGTTGTGTGTCTATCCTTCCATGTCTCTTTCCCCCACTTCCTCTCCTAATCCTTTTTTTACTGCCTGTCCAGAGATAGATGCTCTAAAAGGCAGGATAAGAGAACATGAGGCCCGGAAGCCTGTGGTGTTAATGTTCCCTGCACAGTCTTTTCATCTGCCATCAAGACAGCTGTCATTGATTAGTGCATTTGTAAATGATTGCTGAAGGAAGGGGCAGTCAGATGCAGGCCATATATCTCCTTCTTCCCTTAAACATGCTCAGACCCTCATGCACAAACCTATTTGCAGTGGGACTGCAGATAATCATGACAAAGCTAATTTTATATTTACTTTGTTTATTTTAAGAAGGTGCTTTCCTGTAGCTGATATCTATCAATCCTGCAATCAGAAATTGTTGCCGCTCCCATAGCAATGGCATGATATTAGGAAATGATGTCAGTATCTGCCAGTCCCACCAGAGAAGCTGCCTCCCTGAGATTTTGTTGTGGTTTTTTTCCCTGTTTGTTTGGGAATTAATCATTAGCAGAATGGTTCCCACATGGAGGATCTGGCCAAGCATTAATGGCAGCTATTTGTCCCTCCCAACCTCAGAGTAAGCCAGATAAGATTGAGACCTACCATGACCTGAATGCTTGCCAGGATTTCTCAGGACATGTGCTGATACTTTGCTGTTTTTCCTGTGCCCTTTGTTTGAGAAGAAATAAAGCTCCACACATGACGGAACGAAGGAGAATGGTAGTTTTATTTAATGATAGAGATCCTAAAAAAAAGTAGAATGCAGAAGATTGCTGGTGTTTTTTTTCAGTTAAATACCTCACAAAAATAAATAAGTCATCAAAATTCAGCCAAAACGCAGTGGTTAACTAACAAACAATTACTTTATATGTGCTTTCATAATATGTCATGCTGTCAGGATAATCAGGATAGTCACGATATTACCTAAACCTTTCCCATTTTCTGCCAGTCAAATGTCTCTGCTTCTTTTGAAAATTTAGATGATAGATAACACATTTAGATACATCTAGCTTGGGTAGCATCTTCTGTATTGTCCACATTATACCTGTACTCCAGCTTCAAACTGTTTGGCACAGTAAAAAAATATAGATTACCTCTGCTTTTGGTGCCGCGCAAAACTCAGCACCTTTCATCAAAAGGAAATAAGCTCAACCAATTCAGAGTTCATTTCATGTAACAGTGTTAGTGCCTTTTTCTTTCCCAAATGTGAGATTTTTCAATGCATGTCTTAATGTCATGGCTGCCAGGTATTGAAAACCTCCTGTGTCCAGTGCTCTAGATAGCTGCTTCCAATCCAGTTGGGCTTCTTGATTCACACCATAATTGGGAGGAAGTGGGTTGCCGTTTTCTTCCTGCGGGTTTTCATCCCCTTCAGCGGCTTCCCTTGAACATTCAGCCCCACGAACATTTGCCGCTTCTTGTTCTTCCACTTAGCCGAAGCGTACGTGTTGTAGCCGTTCTCCTCGATGCGCTCCTTCAGCTTGCAGTCAACACTAAACACTCTCTGTGAAAAAACAACAAACATATTTTTGTATGAAACATGTGCGCTTATTTTGCAGTGAGTATCAGCTTGTGTAATGTATTTTTTTTCTTATGTAATAGAATTCTCCTTAGCGGGTGTGTTTTCTAAGTGAAGTTCTGTGTTTTATGCATTAGTGGTATTTACATTCTGAAGGAAAATGTCACATTTCAATCAGTATACAAATAGCTGTCAAAGACTAAAAACTAAAAGACTGCATATTTTAGCTCATTTGATCGATAAGGACAACAGAAGATGCTCCTATCCATGGGATACTTAACATACAATAGATAATGACAGTCTAAACCTGCGTTTGTCAACCCTGGTCCTCAAGGTGCACTGCCCTGCCTATTTAAGATGTGGCTCTGCTTTAACAGTCCCAAATCAGATCATTGCAGTTTAGCAAAGCCTGTTAATGTGCTATCAATTGATGTCAGGTGTGTGAAAGATGGGAAACATCCAAGACACAGAGGGCAGTGTCTCTTAAGGGAACCAGGTTTTAGAAAACACTGATCTACACCTTTACAAGGGACTGTTATGTCTGATGTTTTTGTTGTTTTCTCAGCCAAACATCAATAGTACTACAGAAAATCAGTATTACAAATAACTACATGTTGGCTTAAAACTTATGTTTCTAAATGGTGTTATTATTTCATTTGCGGAAATAGTGTGTATAACATTTAGATGTAAAGTTATATTTCAATTTCCAACATGCTTCTTCTCACTGGTTCTTTCTCACTGGCCAAATCAGGATCCTGACTTAAAGGTAAAATGGAGGATGTTCTTTTTCCAGGTGGATCATCAAAACTGGTGGTCCTCCTAATTTTCAATCATTCTGGTGATATGTTTACGTAAGGTCGTCCTACGTGCTCGTCCCCATTTCCACTTACCGGTGGAGTCTGACATAGTGAAAAATTGCAAATCTTTTAAAAAAGTAAGCTCGTATGAGCGATGCAAACAGCAACTTTTAAACAGAGCTCACACATGATTAATACACTTTTTCTCTCCGGGACGGGTACAGGGTTGTGCATGCACATTTAATTTTTTTTAAAGTGGAGAGGGTGGGTATTTTGAAAAATTCGTGAAATCCTCCACTATACCTTTAATTTCCTGAGTTCAAAAGTAATTTGCAGTCTGGACAGAAAGAGGAGAAACTCCATTCTGATTTCAGCTAGGAGAGATTGCTGCACAAGGACAGTTGCCTGGTTCAGCCAGTAGCACGACCAACTGCTCATGAGGACCAGTAACAATAATACACACTTTCATGTCATCTCTAAAAGTCTCCTATAACACCAGAAATAAAATCCAGATTAATTGCTGTAAACATCTTTGGAGATTTTTTTTTTAAAGATGGCAACACCAAAGTAAAAAAAAAACAACAACCTGCTGTAACATAGGACTCTTTTCTGTATAGAAGTAATTGCTGTGGGAGAAAGACTTCAAGCCGAAAAATTAAAGGACATTCGAAGCTTATATAAAGGGAATAGCATATTGTAAAGTTTCTGCAAGTTGGCTTTTAATTCAAGTTACATCCGGGAGTTACACATCAAGCTAAACTTATTACAGAGGATTCATTATTTTGTTCTCCCAAGGAATTTAGACAACCTTCTTAACTCTGGTTCTCACTAGTTGAGGGTAGATATACAAGAAATTCTGTTAGTAATGCTAAAACTGCTACCATTACATGCTATATCATCTCTATTACCAGTTAGTCCCAATAATTTCCTTTTGTCCAAAAATAGGCAGTTCTCAATAGGTTATTTATGACCAGCCTGCTTAAGGCTATTGATTACCTAAGATAAATCAGAAGATTTACCAGTATTTAAGAATGCCAGTTAACCTGGGCTTCATTAGAGGAAGAGAAACCAATGAAATAGGTGTCTATGGGTTGAAGCTTCACAAAACTAGCCATCAGAAATTGTGTATAAAATCTCTGATTGATTAATCCTAACCAATTGCTTGAGCTTTTTCTTAGGAACATAGCTCTGCTTAGAAAACAGAAATTATTTTAACAGCTTTATTGAGTGTGCTGATTCTAGTAATCAAACATGCTCAATTTGTTTTCCACTGCAAAAATCAGCTGAAATGAAATTTCAGTTCACCAACTTTTGACAAGTGCCTAGTGATTTTTTTTTTACTTTCTATAAACTCATCAACGTGACATCTTTCTACTATTCATAAGGGACCCATTAATGGCGATAACCATTCAAGACCTCACTTTAAAATCACCACACTACCTTGTTAATGGACTTTGTGGGGTTTGGGCCATTTTTTGACAAGTTGTGCAAATAACCACAAAAAAGAGTAAACCAGATTTACTAAATTGTAGTAATTCGGACTTTTGCTACTATGAATTATCCAAGGGAGGCTGTATCATCTATATATGGCCTTCCAAAAATACACAAGAAAGGGATTCTACACAGCGCTGTTGTCAGTAGCATTAACTCAGTTACACACAGCATTGCAAAACATCTTGCAACAATTTTGGCTCCATTGATTGGAAACACTCCACACCACATACAAAACTCCACAGGCTTTATTTCCAAAGTCAGGCTTTTGAGCTCGATTTGAAACCATTGTTTCTTTTAATGTAACCTTTCTCTTCACCTGCATTCCCACATCAGAGGTACTGAACAAAGTCAGGACACAAGTGGAACATGATGAAAACCTGAAAGACAGGACCACTTTAACACCTAACCAGATTTGCTACCTGTGGGATCTCTGCCTATGGACTACATATTTCAAATTAAGTGACAACATTTATAGACAGAAGCTTCCAATATCTATATGGAGAGATATTGAATGGAACAAAGCTTGCTCACTGGTTCCGATATGTGGATGACACTTCAGTCCAAATCCAAACCCCGGAAGTTGTGGTACATCGACTCAGTGGACAGAAACATCAAGTTTACTAGAGAGGATGTCAAGAATAACACGTTGACCCATTCTTGACTGTGCTGGGTACACTGAGAACAAAAGGGGTCTTAATACTGAGGTTTACTGAAAACTCAGCTCTACAGACCACTATCTGCAGTTCGACTCACATCACTCACTGGAACATAAATTTTCTGTTACCATAACTCTTTATTACCAAGCTGAAACTATTTCCTCAGTTAAAAAAAAATGCAAAAAACACAGGAAATTCCTTGAACAGGTGGGGATTTGTTAAGTAAGCAAAAAGAAAACTAGCTGGAAGAAAAACATGGTATGTTACAAAGAGGAGAAAACGAAAAAAATGCAGAAAAATTGGTAATTACATATATGTCAGGGATTTCTGAGAAACACAACATACAGATGGATTTAAAACCCAACCATTCACTCAGGCAAAAGCTGTCTAAAGACAGAACACCCAACCCAAAGCTGAGTGTCGTTGTTTATGCAATCCAGCACACTGAGGAGTGTTCAGACTCCGATACCGGAGAAACCAAACAGCAGATGCCTGGCACAGCATAAGAGAGTCAGTAGCTCTGGGTAAGAATTATCTGTACCTCTTTACCTCATAAACAAAGGTAACAATTTTGACATCCAAGATATTCAGATATTGGACAGAGAGCACAGATGGTTTGAAAGAAGGCTGAAGAAAGCCATTTTTGTGAAAAGGGAAACACCATCACTGAACAGAGGGGAAAGATTGTGGTTTCAGCTTCCAAGCATTTACAATTCAGTCATGGAACGTATTCCAAAGAAATTTCTTAAGCACTCCAATAATTATTCAGTTGTGCATGTACAACCAAATACCCAACAGGTTGATCCTTAATTTGCATTTGACTTGAAATATGCTTAGGGGGAAGGACCTCTGTGCTGCATTAATACACCGGCACTTAAGTGATTGCTCACCACCACATTTAAAACAAGACTCTTGGATAGCTGTGGAAACATCTTCAGAAAAAAGAGCAAGTTCTTTCCAATTTAAGCCTGTTTTGTGGTTGTCATGACCCAGACGATTGAGAATTTCCACAGCCTGATGTGCAAAGAAGTGCATATGTCTCCTGGAGGTTTGCATGTGTTCACAAGCCTGGTTGTGAATATGAACAAACTGGCTGGGAAATAAATATAAATTTACCTGCAATAAAATACCAGCAATCTAACACTATCTTACTTTGTGAGGCATTCAGATTAACCTTGACTTGGATACGTACCGCTCCATACAGCTTTCCATCCCTGCTGATGGCCAGATAATAGTTGCTGTGCAGCCCTTTAATGGCCACCACTCCCACTTCCACTGATGTGATTTCAAAAATACCTAGGAGTTAGAAAAACAAGGTTACATCACAATATGTTGACTATATCAATGAACAAAAGATCCCCCTGTATGCAGAAAAACTAAATGAAGAATATTTCATTCCCTAAACCATTTAAATATTAGATAAAATTCAAATCCACACCGATACATCTTATTCCAATATCTGTGACAGTGATGCTTAATTTTTTTATGGTCAGTACCATAAGAGGGTTGGTAGTGTTTTAAGATGCAAAGTTTTAAAATATATCCACAAGCAGACATGTTAATATCTTGATACATTTTTATTCAGCAGAAGTCATTTCCATCTCTACACAGAAAAATCAAATGCTAGATTTCCAGTGTTGGTGCTGTATTTTGACAGCGCAGTGTTAATTTAAGTGTGTTTAGTCTAATTCAACTATGCCAGCATTAGTTTCACCAGAGAGTTGGTGTTGAGCCAGGAAGTACAATTAAAGCAACTCTTGTTATGTTCATGTCAACATAAGTTGCCACAATAAACGGCAGACTGGACTAAAAATGTGTTATGTAAACATGTCATGTTTGAATATTCTAAACAGATTAGGCAGGATTTGAATAAAACTGTTTTCAGACTAAAATGGCTTATTCCTGTTCACAATATCATCTGCATGCATTCAAACACTTGTTTGGATCAAGTTATTTTAAGCTGACCAGAATATGCATGTGCACCCCACACGAACACAGGGTCTTCTCAATTTGAATGGCTAGAGGTTAGTCAAAATACTCTGAATGGCACACTTGCATGACATATTTTCAGTCTAATTGGCCCTTTTATTCTGATTACTTATGTCTATAAACAATGTGAAATTATGTTTTTTTTGTTTCAGAGCTCGGTTGATATTATTCTGACTTTAAAATGTTGTGCATCTGACAGCAGCAGATTAAATATTTTGTTGAGTGATGTTTTCGGCTTTACACGGCAAAATGCTAAGCTAAGCTAAGAAAGGTTGGGTTGGGACAGGTTTAAGCTCATGTTTCCCCTTTGATAAACTGCTAGAAGTTGGACAAGCTCTTTGAGCCGGGTGAGCTAAGTAGATCTCACATCTTATTCTTGCAAAAACGCAACAGACCCTTTTACATACACAGCCAAGGTAGCATGTACATTCCCCCGGTGCAGTACTTGCATTCAACAATAGCAGACTTTGAGTTGTGGTGTAGGGTGCAGAGGTTTGTTCTGCCTACAGAGGCATGTTGATTTTAAGCTTCAGCATCATCTTTCTCATTAGTTGTGTCCTTTACCAACATTCCCTAATGATAGTGGTACCTGTGCACAACTGCCTTGCCTCTGTCTTGTGCTCGAGCACATTATTATTATTTTAACTATTATTTAATTCAAAGATCCCAATAGTTCATTACATTTTCAGACTTGCAGCTGGATAAATTAGTAAGATGACAAAGACTTTCTTAAGCTGCATTGTTTCCTCATCTTCATGTTAGTGATTTTACAATTTGTTTTTAAATAAATAGCTAAATAAAAGTGTGAAAAAGGTAACACATTCTTTATAAAGCTAATTACATAATCAATAAAAGATTAAACATTAGTACAATAATACATCTTACAAGAAGTATTTGAATCAGAATAGCTGTAAGAAGAAAGTTCTCAAATAAAATATAAATAATAGTATATTTTTATAATAGTATATTTTATAATAGTATATTTGGCTCTTTAAAATTTGAGAAATTCAGGTGTTCAAAGTAAAGGGCATTTTTTTTATTTTGTTGTCTAGATACCCACACATAACAAAATCAAAATAAAGCAAAAATAAGAATTAGACCATACAGTAATAGAAACTTAAAACATGAGAAAAATAAACTGATGAGATAGTTAGGTCATACTAAGATTAATATATGTGTGCTGCTGTCTAGAGTCAAGCAACAACTGGACATTTGTAATGATTGCAAATGATGATTACAATCAGCATATTTTAGATTATTTTTAAGCAAAAACACATGAGTGTAGGACCTATACTTCTTTTAAGTCCGGTTTGCTGAATAAAACGGCACAATAAAATGTTTATTTTCATGTTATCTTAAAAAACAAAATGTAATTAAATGTACAGAAGTGGGTTTTCTGTTATCTTAGTAGTCTTAGTTAATGAGCTTAAATGGTTTAATGCAATTGGTTTCTTAAAATTATTCTATTTCAACTTACTTGTCAAGGGTTATAAACTACTCAGCCTGGAGAGGCCCAAGAATTCATAACTAGTAGAAACCAGTTCTGACCTTTCCTGTTAAAAGAATCAGTGTTGTGTCTCCAATTTGGTTTATTGTTCAGGTGAACACCTACTTATGAGAGTCCATTTTCTCTATTTCAGTTCCCTGAATGATCACCAATGTGAGTTAAGCCCCACTAAACTCCCATTGGGCTGTGCCTGCATAAATCCACAATCCACGGGTTTTCCTCAAGTTGATCAGGAGACTTTTGGTTGGTATTTATGTGCAGTCTAGAGTTCAACATCTGTACTTTTGTTATGTCCTCAGCACTGATGAGGCCACACAAAAAGTATCGTAGCCCATGATGCAGTCCCTGAGTGGAGCTGAAACGGTCCCTCAGTGCTTCTTCAGTCTGAGGGACTTTGAGCTGATCTCTCTGTAGCCTTTTTGATGCAGTGTTAGTGCAGCCATTTCATTCACTTTGTTTGTCATGATGATGGATGGGATGAATGGTCTACACCTTCTCCTGTCAATGCTATAGCAGGACTCCTGTATCCTACCTCTCTATTTGCAAGGAATAGCTGGATGGGAAGGGTTACAACAGAGCTGCTGAAAGTTAACAGCTCATCTCTTGTGTAAATAGCAGGAGTATGGCTGGTCACAAATTGGTAATTTGCGTTGTGTGTACAAGCAGGATGGGGGAAAAAATCAAAAACAGAAACACACAGCACATCTTAAACAATTGATTTAAAATCAAAAACTGAATGCTAAATGGGACCTGCTGAAAAGGGCGCCCTGCTTGAGCAATGCTATCGCAGACAATAAATGATCGGGGTTGTCCAGATAAGGTTAAAAGTGTGATGCTTGAGTCCAACGAACTATTATTTCCAAGTCTACATCTAATTATGTTTGAATAAGGTATCTGCAGAGAAAAAGCTTAAGTGAAAATATGAAACTGACAGAGGTCATCAAAGCTGTAACAGATTTTGTAACACTTAAGCCTTAAGAAGAAGAATGTAAACAATTTTAAGGGGAAGAGAAGCGATGTGGCATCTGTCTACTATTCATAAGGGACCTGTTAATGACAATAACATTTCAGGACCTCACTATAAATTAAGTACACTACCTCGTTAATGGATTTTGTGGGGTTTGCGCCATTGTCCATTTTGTTTTTGGACAAGATGTGCAAAGAAAAAATTACGTCGTCACATGTTGCGGCTTGAATCTAGCACTGATCACAGATCAGTAAAGCCACTTTCCCACTAAAAAACTGGGTTTTTCAAAACAGGGTTGACCCGCTAAAAACCGGCTGTCGGCTCTTTTCCCATTTGGCCAAAAAGCAGAGTCTGAGCCCTTGCTGGTAAGCTGTGTGGCCTCTGCCCACCCCACCCCCCACTGTGTGTTTAATGATGGCATCATGTCAGGTGATTGTTTATAATGTCGACATTGCAATGGAAATCAGGGAAGTAAATAATGGAAAGCCACATTGATGGGAGCCAGCGCGTAGTCAGTATTCTTTATATTTTCGGTCTTATATCTGTCTGAATCCCTTTCACCAGCAGTATGCCATCTTTTAAATTAGATCAGAAGTGACTGGTGCGGTGTGTTAAAGTCCATACATTGCATTCAATTGGCATCACATAATTTAGCGCATAAACCCGGGTCTGGGGTTCCTACAGCCGAGGCGATTTTATCATGGGTGCTTGCCGAGTCGTTTGACCTGGGTAGACACACATCAGTGAGCTGTTCCCACTGTCACTAAAACCCGATTTTTTCCGGATTAAAACGGGTTTTTCAGCCAGTGTGAAAGGGGTATAACAGAAGAAGTTTTTAACTAATGTGTTTTAATTGGGAAAGTTGTAAAGTTCAGTTAGTAATGGCAATGTTGCTTCCAGCCATGTTTACACACATAAGAACACGTGGCAGATGCCGACATCAGGGACAGCTGATCAGTCATGTGAGTTAAAGTTGGCTGTCAGAGCTGATTCGAAAAAGTGTTTCCATCTCCCATTTTGTGCATTGACCCTTTTTACAAGTGTGAAAAACATACTCAATTGAGCATAAAAACTTTTTTTCCCAAATTTTTGTGAGTTTGTTTAAATTTTGCTGATACCATCAAATCTTTCTGATGTGATAATTCAAAATGTATATTAGAAGAAGCTGATGGAAATGCACCTTATGTGGACCATCGACTGGTTCTGAAATACAACCATAATGTCATTGTTTGTGTTGGCATGTGTGTGTTAAGGGCTGTGTTATCAAGCATGTGCAAACACACAACTTTGCAGCCGGTTTTGGACATTTGGAAGTATCGTGGCAGAAACTACTGGAGGTGGCTTCAGTGTTATTCACTATTAGAGCTGCTTTCAAATGTTGTAGGTTACACAGTTGCTTTCTTGTGATGGGAACACTAACCGACCAAGAAGCTTGTTGTATGCACTTAAACCCAGCTTTGTCTGATTGGATTCTATGAGTACAACTACAGTTGTTTTTGGTTCTAGCACTTTTGCCATTCTATGCTCTGCACCACAGTTAATTTAATTGCTCTTTATTGTGAGCAAATGCTATTTACATTTTAGAGTACCACTAAAGGAAACCCAGATACCAGAAGTGTTACTTGTGCCACAGATTAAGAACCTTGGATCTGTAAGAATATAATGACTAGCAACATTCAAAGAGCAGGACATTTACATGTGGGAATGTGTGGGAGTTTTTTTTAAGGTTACAATTATTCCTGAGCACATTTATCATTTTGGTGATATTATAAAGTTACTTTACAGCCTACACCTGCGTAACAGATTCCAGCTGCACAGGTCATTTTGTTGGAAAATTAATAGGTGGATTCCACCGAGATTCTTGGGCTGTTTATGCTCTGTTTGGTATTTAGGCTACACAAATAATTTGGGTTTCTCATTGGCTGGCAGAGGGGTTAATTTATACCTGGAGTAACAAGCGTGTGTTTTTCCTGCAGACAGCTCCGATTATTTGTGTGGTCTCAGTATCAGAGGTCAGAGAGATATAACTTCCTAATGTGTCCTCTGACCACAGAACCCACTTGTCTCATGTTTTGCTACTGATGTGTGTTTGGGAGTGAGTCCCGCTGGTTCCCATGACATGTTTGATTTCTTGCCGCCCTCCCTGACTTCCTTTCCCCACTTCCTGTGAGCTGTCGTTATTTTATCTAGATGAGCACGCATGTGTAGGCACACACACACACTAACACAGACATGCACACACAGACAGAGTCCATCGTGGGGGCGTGAACTCCGGAGAGTCAACGACATCCTTTGATCAAATCTGCAGCCTCGTCTGTGTCTGATGACTGTTTGTGTGGCTCTCTGGTCCACTGTCACCCCCATTCTCATTTGTCAGAAGCCTCCAGCCATGTACATGTGAGTGGACAGAGGAGAATCCAGGTGTGCACCCCCCTCCCTAGCACCAACACCAAAGAGCATATGCCCCTCATAAATATACAGCAGCTTCCCTCCTTGTCCAAGATATCTAGACTGTATCAGTTTCTAGTTCAAACGATGGCACCTGAGGGCTGTGAGGTCTGAGGCCACAAGGCGGTGGTGGGGACTGTGACACAACGGTCATTGAAGTTCTGAGTGGAGCTGGTTTTCTGTAAGGGATCGGATGTCAGGTATGGAGTGAGGATGTAAGACAATCTATGGCAGTCTCTGGCCGCTCTGTAAACATGGGAGGGATGAAAGGAAGGAGAACAGAGGAGGACAGAGGAGCCATGACAGTGAGACTGGGGGTGGAGTGAGGATTAGAAAGGCTGTAATGATCACTGATCAAAGTCAGCCACCGGAGGCAGGGGCGAGACAGGTTGTATATACACACATGCACGCGTGCTTATGTGCACACATGCATGCACACAGACTAAACATGCACCCATAAAATACATGTAACAGGTGAATGTGGTTTTCCACAAATCTTGGAGGAAAATTGTAATAACTATTCTTCACAGGCTAAGAGTACATTTATATGTTGTGGCTTTTTTCTTTTGGATACCTGATGCATTTCCTGTTTGGTTAAAGCCAACAAACAAATGTAATGCTAGAGGAAATTGGTATTGAACTGTGCAGCTTTTACTGTTCTTTTTTTATTTTAACTTAAAAGTTGTTACAGGTATTCAGTTATCAGCAGCATATATCAGTTTTAGGGTAAATAGTGTTTGTGTCTTTTTCTGGACAGATTACGCTGCCAAAATGTCACCAGAAGTTGGTTATCCATGTTTAGAAAAAGTAAAAGGCCTGTAAAGAGATTAGTTCCAACCATTTCTGTTTCCAGCTCCACAGCATAAACAAGGACTAATGTTTAGAACAGAAGTCTCAAACCCCTGTTCTCATGGGCTGCTACTCTGCCACTTTTAGATACGTCTCCGCTTCAACACACTAGACTCAAATACTGAATCATTAACAGAGCTCTGCATAGCTTGACTGTATGCTATTAGGGTAGTTTAGCCAATTTGATACAAGAGAGGGCAGTTATACACAGTCTATAGTCAATATTATATCAATCTTATGACATAATATGAACAACATTTATGTAAAAACAGAGGCTGTGTTGCATAAATCCTGCAATATTCTGCCTCTAAGTTGCAACATTTCTTGCAATGCTGTTTCTAACATGTCGAAACAAAATCAATGGGGCATAGTAAATTGCTTTTGCTATGTTGCATCAACTTGTTTTTTTTTCTTCTTTTTACTTTATCATAATTTCGTCATCTCTGAAAGAGGCTTCTATACTATATGAACAGTATGCAGTGGTCACATAATATTAGTTGAATTAATAAGGGCTGCTCAGTGGAACAGTGGGTAGCACTGCTGCCTTGCAGCAAAAAGGTTCCAGGTTTGATTCCTGGCCAGGGGTCTGCATGGAGTTTGCATGTTCTCCCCGTGCATGCGTGGGTTCTTTCCGGGTACTCCGGCTTTCTCCCACAGTCCAAAAAACATGACTGCTAGGTTAATTTGCTTCTCTAAAATTCTCCTTAGGTGTGAATGGTTGTTTGTCCCTGTGTTGCCCTGGGATGGACTGGCGACCTGTCCAGGGTGAACCCTGCCTCTTGCCCGTAGACAGCTGGAGATAGGCACCAGCGACCCCAGTTGGGATAAGCATGACAGAAAATGGATTGATGAATTAATAATAAAGTAAGTCAGGGTCCCATCAGATGGAGTTCAGCATATTGAGTAAAGTGAATCTTTATCAGATTCCGTCGTAGCACTCCATATGAAAAGTCATTATAGTATCTCTAGTTGTGGTAGTCATGCCACTCATTTTTTTGACAGCTTTTACCTTATTTTGTTTATTTATATTTGTTATATTGTTGAAAAAAATATACATCAAAAACTTTCCCTACTAAAGCTACAGCATATGATAGTTAGAGAATAGTGTTCCTGTCCATAATAAATAAAAAGTGACTTTCTTGTGTTTCTTATGTTCTTATTTTAAACATAAGAAAGATCTAGCCTAATTTAAACTTCTATTAATCTTTTATTATTATTATTATTATTATTATTATTATTTCAAGAGTAAAATCATCAACTTTGGGTTTTTTCATGAATTCTACAGATGAGAAAATACAGAAAAAAAATGTGTACAGACAAAAGAAAAAGTTGAAAAGAACAACGTCTGTTGTATGAAAAGCCTAGTATGAAAAGCCTCATATTCCACTCTTTAGACACCCAGGAGACCATTGTCTGTATTTCCTTTGATTGAAAAAGTTTAATATCCACTGGTATGCTGATGTGCACATTCAGCTTGAAGCTGCACAAAAAAACACACACATAGACCTTGTGAGCCATGTTGCAAAGTGCGTTAAACACATGGCCTAAAGCCCACCAACACACTAACACCCATCTTGACAGTCTCTGCCTCTCACACCATCATGGATGAGGAGCGAAACCAGTTCACCACCAGGCATTAAGACTCAGTCTTATTCAGAAATATTTCACTTAGATCTACTTGTTGACTATAAATATCAAAGAAGTCATTGTGAATGATAGATATTTTAATTAAACACTTAGACCATAAAGATAGCTACTTTGCTGACTTTAGGGTGATCTCCCTCCCCTTCTCACCGCCTCTGTAACCTCAGCACATGCCCCTGGCGGGCTGGAAAGCCATGTGGGACAGTTTTACACTGGCATCCCCATAAATCTGTGGGAGGTTGGATACTGGCTCGGTAACACAGAGTGAGACTCGTCTCTGCAGAATCAACTGCAACGCTTGAAACCAAAAATCTGCACAACCAATACATCCTTTAAAGTGGATTAAATATAACCAATGTATCTTTTTTTTTGCAGTCAGAAAAGGTAGGAAAAACCTGTTTAACATTTCAAGGACCGTGAGGGGTCCTCTACAAAAGACATCAGTTTTAGGATCATGTCTAGCCCTAGGGGCCAGAAAAAATACTGAAGCTGCTGTTGTATAGTATTCTTTACCATGTGAACCTGATAGGAGGGCACATAATCCACACACAGTGCCCCCAGACCCCCTTAGGACACAGCTTGTTCATGGCACCACCATTGATACTGAAGATGCACACCTTTGATGTGGCTACAATGACGTTCAGTCAGCTCATTCATGAACTTGTACCACTAGAGGATCTCCCTTTCACCTTCTGCACTGGGGTTCAATCCACTGTGAAGTCTAAATGATTAAAAAAAAAAAAAAACTCACTCAGCAGAAACATAGACAAAAAATGTAATAAATCTTTAAACAAAGGTTTTTGCTAAATTCAAAACAAACAACAACAACAACAAAAAAAAAACCCGAGTCAGACTTCATTGCTGCTGCCCAGTTTTACAACTTAAAAGAAACCACTAACAAAGGTAGCAGTAAAGGCATCACTTCAATAAAGTTTCTTCTGTCATGACCTTGTCCAAACAAACATCTCGCCTGACATTTTGCTTCCGCTGTGCTATTTCCCTTTAGTCACTTTGATTGAATGTGTGGTCAGGCTCTCCCAAGAGGAAAAGCAAAGTGTTTTATATCTACTCACTGTGGGATCATTAGACCGGGAAAATAAAGAACATGTTTAAATGTATCCATTTTTATTTTATTTAACCTTTATTTTACCAGGAAGTCCCTTGAGATAAAATCTTTTTTTTCGAGGGAGACCTGGCGTATCCATGTGTCATATAAAGCTTTTTTCTAATGACATGGTAATGTAACGTGTCGAATCAACGCCTAAAATACGCCAAAAAATAAAGAAAAAGCTCTCATTTAAAAACTATTCCTAAAATATATACCTATATTTTCTATTACAACTCCTAATAGTTGTCATCAATGTTTATATATTATATTATTTTCATTCTCTGTAACTTTAAATAAAGATTTTGATAAATAACAACGGTGTTAATAAAATTTACATTTTATCTTTCCAATAAAGGGCATTTTGTGAAACCATTACATCCACCAGTAAAGACAAAGCTGTTTACTTTCCTGCAATGTGATTGTCCTGCATTTGTTTTCCGGTATTAAAGGATCTTCTGACTATCAGTGAATGAAATATCAGTGACAAATACAGTATCTACGTACATTTATGTACTCTTGTAAATATTAGCCCAACAATTCTGAAAGAAGATCAGTTTCTCTTTCAATTGGCACCCCAAAACATCTGCTACCACAGAGAGCATTTGCATTGTCTAACAATAGAATAAGTGATGTTTGAATTTACTTATGGCTAATATAATTTGGTTGCAGTTGTGTAAATGCCATCACTCTGTTAAATATTTGTGGTATATGACATGAGACAGCCTTGATGCTCAAGTTGTAAAACTTTTATCATGTTTTAAAGGATCCGAAACAGTCTGGCTTACCTGTTATATATGCTACAGGTTTAAATATGTAGAAAGACCATGCCAAAGCATTATTGACAGAATGCAACATATTTTGTTTTCCATTGAACTGCAAACAAGATATGCAATAGTGTGACAGATGTATACAAAAAGATTTATATCTGCAAAATCTGAATTTGTCCTTGCTTGACTATGACAACATAATTTACATAATTTCTTGAGTGCTTAAATACTTTAATATTTCTATAATGTAGCGTTGAAATGTCATATTCTGACATTTACCTCTTTTCTATATTTCATATTTGAATGTTGTTGTTTTGCAAACAAAAAGCACAAGGACTCATGAAATTTGTACAGTGTACCAGCTCTTAATAAGACCTAAAAATACAACAAATACAGTAAGCTGCAAAGGTGAATAGCAAACTTGTGGATGAAGGAGTCAGCGAAAAAATGCATTGGACAATGTCAGTGCCAGGTAATGTTTTGAATAATATTGTTAACAGTGCTTGGCACTGTTAACAATATTAGTTAGATTTACTTTGGGATTTATTTTTCTTTGATATCCTAATATTTCCTAATGTCTTTAATGTGTATATTTTAATTTCTTATCAACTTGGCCAGGGTCCTTCCGTGAATGAGACTTCCTGAATAAACAATTGAACAACTTGTGTGAGCTAATATCAGTGTCTTCTACTGCATGATCACACACCCACAGGGAACATGTGGGTGCTTGATGGGCGCCCAAACACAAAGATCGATGAGGACGCTGGGTTACAAATGAGAATGCCGCTTTACTGACAGATCCGGTGAAACAAACAACATGTAATCACCTCTAAGGACACGTTTCCCCGAGTGGAAAAAGTCAAACAAACGTTTGAAATGTGACTGAGGGTGTGCAATTTGCTCCAACCTTGGCTGGTTTAAGGTCAGTGTGATTTGGAGATTAGAGAAAGAGAAGTAGAAAAAATGGGCCTAAAAGCATCAATGAGACTGACAATCATAAACTCCCCCACTCTGCACCAGCCCTGATCCTCTGCGGCTCTTATCAACTCTGTTTACCCTGGGCTGTGAAGACTGCCTGATAATGGACCAGTTATCTGCCCCTGCTCCTTTTTAAACCGACTGAGAGCTACCATCATTGTGCTGAGTGTTTGGACAGGAGAGATATCACTGAGATGTCTGGTTTAAAACAAAAGGACAACTCAAATCTGAAATTCTTCCTCCAAGCCAGAACCCAGTAGGTATCCTGGGAAAAAAAAATTCATATATCATTCCCAGGTATTTAATATTTCTAGAGATTTTTCCATTGAGAGAATACTTTCTTTGTTTAAGAAAATTCTACCACTAGAAGACAGGCATTTAATAGTTTTTTAATAAAAAGAAATCATGCTGAGTTTATAGATTGTAGATGATGAGAACCCCATATGTAAAATTTGTTTACAATCTCTCCATCTATTTTTACACATTAAAATATTTTACTCACTGAATGGGTCATCTTTGCTCTTGGTGCCATTGACTTGTCCATTCCTGTCGATCCTTAGGAAAAACTTCTGGAAAGAGAACAACTTTCTCCTACGAATGTCTCCTTGTAAGTGACTGTAGCTGCGCACATGCCTCCCCTGCGGTCCTCCAGCCCGACGCAGTGGGCCACTGTTTGCTCTTGGTCTAGAGATTAGTTCACTCTCTGAAATGTTCAGTGGTACCCCAGATTTTTCCGAAACTTTTGACCTTGGTCTGTCTCTGTGGAGCTGACGACAAGAGGCCTCAGGTAAGAACAGGGAGAATACCAGCAGAGCAACCAGCACTGAGAAAGCCAGGGAAGAAAGCAGTCCGGATGACCTTCGTCGGAAGCTGGTTCTGAAGACAGAGCAAGCCACCAAGCCAGCCCAGGAGCAGAACGAGGCAAAAGCAGCCTTACTCCCTCCAGCAGCCCATCTGATCATGGTAGTGTGCTGTGAGGAGGACTAGAGGCAGCCTCAGAGCCTGGGACATGCTGCTGGGGGCAAGGATAAACTACGAGGGCAGGGAGAGAGCCCTCCACAATCCACACTGGCTGAGGTGAACCTTCCGCAGTGTCAGAACTTTTCACCACCTGCATGAAGTTTTATTATATCTGGATGAAATATTAATTTAATAATGCAAATCTGAAAAAACACATTGAGCCTTTCTTTGAGGATGATGTTTCCAAATTGAAAATGAAAGACTGATTATTAGAAACTTTTTATATGATAAAGCAAAGTCAAAGATTTCTCTTACAACCCAGAGTTTTCCTTGTGTTTGCCAGTTCTCTCTGGATTTTTTTTATGATGTTCCAATCAATAGTCTTAGTTGCATTAGAGAAATCCACATACTTCCAGGCAATTCAAGGTTGAAAAAGATGAAAGAAAAAAATTCCAATCCATATAAAAAAAGTTTACCAAAACTTAAAAAAGAGGAAAATAGTTCTCCTCACTTTTGAAAAAGACTAAACTTGATGTTCCCTCTGGACCTTTGTTCAGATATTACAATGCGAAGCAAAGGATTCAGGACCTAAATATCCAGATGTATGACAGACAATCCATCTGTTCTCTTCAGTTGTCCAGCTCCTTTTGTTTTTTTTCCCCATCTCGCTTCCTCTCCTCTTTCTAATGACTCCACCTTCATGCAAAAGATGTCTGGGGAGGTCCTAGGGTTGATCCGTGTGGTTCTTACCCTTTACTTGATTTGAGAAATTCTTCACCTTCAGAGTGATCCTAAAAAAAAAAAATTGTGTGCCGTGTGACGGGGTCTGGTAAGGCTACAAGTCACTCGATCCAACCCTCTCTTCCTTCAACCTCCCTCTAACATATGGGAACAACTATTGCACTGTATGTGTGAGAGTAGATGTGTGTGTGTGTGTGTGTGTGTGTGTGTGTGTGTGTGTGTGTGTGTGTGTCTAGCTTCCCACGTGTGTGTTCCTGTGCATCCCTCCATACACGCAAAAGGTTTATCTTTGTAGATAATCCTGGGCAGGAAGAAGTTTTAGATAGCACAGGAACTGTTTTTGCAGCTACTGATTGTCATGTTGATTGCTTTATTGGTTAATCTAATTAATGCTTTATATTGTATTACAGCAAAAAATTCACCCCAAGTCATATTTTTCTCCCCGTTTCAGCCTAAATCCCACCATGCCCTGTATTATGTAATTTACTTTAGTCTATAGAAAATAGCATTATTTACTTATGCTATCTGTCTTATCTATCTTGCTTTGCCATTACATTGTAAATAAATTGTAAATATGATATGCAATAGTCTGCACATATCTTAATATGTCAGTGTAATTTTCATAATTTCTTTATCGTGGTTCATGGTTCATGGTTATTCTATCATGCAGCATTTAAATATTTCAGACAAAAAGATGCTGAAAGACTAATTACAGTATTTACTGTATTACTTGCTGGAGTGTTGTTTGTTTTGCCTAGTTTTGTTGATTGCACCATTGGTATACTCAAAATTATAAAACCATTCTTGACTTACTTTCATATATGACATGTAAAAAGTAGACAAGGTGGTCATATTTGTTCAGTTTATCAGTTCTTATTTAAATCCCATGTCATTTGCCCTTTCGAAAATCTATAAAACATGTCCTTATTCCACCAGACATTGTATCCATTAATTGCCATGTTATCTACTCTTTCTTCCGTGACGTGACTATTGAAAGATAACTTTGTACTGTTGAACTTAAGTCATAACATACTGGTTTATTTCTTTATTGTAGATAAGTATTTTATTACATTTTGTAGATAAATGCTTCCTATAATGGGAAGGGTTTTAATAAACATTTCACATCATCCCAATTATGGCCTGATCTTCCAAAGGTTTACTTTTGTAAAACAAAATGCAAACTGAATAATGCAAAGCTGGTCTTCAAGCCAGGTGGACATTTATTTCCATGTGTAAAATAAGCAGAAAGGCACATGCCAACTTTTTTGTGACCGTGCCACCAACTGTATCCAGTTCTGTTTGGGTTCTGTAAAGCATCTCCGTCACTAAGTTATATTACATGTTAAGGCTGAGCAACCGGAAGTTTGCTTCTTTTTTTTTTTGCTTTTATTTTGAAGACCACTAACCTCTCTCTTTTTGAGCTCAACTCCCTGAAGGCAAGATTTATTGGCCAATTCTGAATATATCCTTATTTTCCTACTTCCTGTTCCTAGCTCCTCCTTCATATTTTGCAGTGTCAACAGTAAGAATGCTATCCAGGGTAGGAAAGTAACCTCAGACTGCTGTACTGTATCCAAAGTCCTTCAACCTTAGAGACATCATTTAATGACTGACATACAGAATGATGCTTGTTAAATTAGGACTACAGCCTTCTAGAAAAAAATACAAAAACAAATTCAGTTAACAGCTGAAGATCTTTTTAAACACTAGGCATATGAAGATGTGTATATTTGCATCTTCTGAAAGACTAACAGAGACAAAAGTTGTAATTAGAAGCATTTATTGACATGAATAATATATAAGTTCTTCAGCACTCGGACATTGGATGAAGACTTTGTGTTAAAAGCTGATGGATGATCAAATCGGTGAATTTAGGAGAGAGAGGATAAGACTTCCCCAGGTGTCTGGAGATCGATGGTGGAATAAGCCCAGGATGAATGGGATGGAGCCTGTGCCCGAGATTCACTTCTTGGGGAGCAGAAGGGTTGGAGGTGGGTAGAGAGATCGATGGTGAGCAGGAAGGATGTCAGGAATGATGCTTGAAGACAGAGATATTGCAAATCGATTACCTCCGGGACGTGTGTGGTCCCGAAGCTAATTGGCTGAGGTTTGGAGGTAGGGCTCCAGCAGGTGATTCAGGTGAGGCTCATCAGAGTCTTCCAGATTGAATTTATGCTTAAGCTTCATTTTTGTGCGCATATAACGGGGCAGATTATTTACTATGAACTCAGTAAGTGATTATGTATAAAAATCATCAACAATGGTTCTACTTTCAGTCTGTTTGGTCCCATTTCATCCAAAAAGTTGCTGTTTAGACTGAATAAGAAGTTGACTGACCTGCTAGGTGATCATTCATTACATTCTAAACCGCAGTAAGTCTCAAGTTTTCAAAATCATGGTTCAATTCAAGACAAACAAGTCAAGCCCAAGTCCTATATTTTAAGCCATGAAAAGGTTATAATAAGCCATCCCTGAAAATAAAAAAATGTAAGAAAATTAAGCACTGCTGATAAGTATTAGTACAAACTCAATTTTCTTTTAAAGAAGTCTTGTTTAAAGTTTACAACCCTGTGACTCGAGTCGACTCATCAGGTCACTGTCTAGAGCTCGGGCAGATAGATGCAAAGGGGTCACTTCAGATTTGCAACCAATATCGGTGTCATGTGTTCCAACTGAAAAGAAGAAAAGAATTAGCTTACCACTTTAGCACATAATGTCAGAAATTTAAAACATTTTAAGCCTTCACCTTAATTTTATAAATGCGCCAGTTTAGTGATGTGCAAAGTAGTCTTAAAGTTCTAGTAAAGCATTTTGTACAAGTTTTTGGCATTGGTTATTTTAATACTTGACTAGACTTGGTTTAAAGAGGGTTATGGGGCTAGGGAAGTTTGTAGAGGACTCCATGTATCCTGTCTCTGGTGTGAATGAGTTTCCTGTCACAGAGAGGATCTTTGTGGTGGCTGGACCAACCCCTGTTGCTGCACACCTTAGAACATTTCTCAATCAAGATGACTAGTGTGTACATAACGAGGCAATGGATTATCTCTTTTGGCCAGCTGATTACTGCTGATGGTGTTCCAGCCAAAGGCCTAAACCAGGTCTAGCTTTCCTGTTGAAATTTGTGCTATTGTGAGTTTCTTTAATGTAGACTCCATCATCGTTCCAGACAACCAGTGAACATCACTTTGTCTCCAGTCTAAAAACCAACATGAGAGAATCATTCGGTCAGTCTGACCCAGCAGAATCTCCCATGGGGCTTTGCGCTAATTGTGAATTACTTTATCTCCACAATCAGTTAATCCACTCTTTGGCTGCACAGCAAAGATGTTCAGATCAGCAGATGGAGCAGTTTACAGAAATGTTTCAGTAGCTTCTTAACAGAACCGCTCCCATGGGACCTCCCCATCTACAACTGCCATTCTTGATCTAACTCCTCCCACTACTTCTCATTTTCATTTAGCCAATTTCCCCACACCCCTGCCTTATGGGGGTGAAATTGGAAGGTGTTGTGGATTCCTGTTACAATGTTAGCTAGTTTTCAGTCGGTCCTCCAGGTCTTATTTGTTATGGATAAAACCTTATTTTCATCATTGAGAGGTCAATCCCAGTAGTGGACTCAAGCAAGATTTGGGGGTTAATTTCAATACTAAATTTCCTTTGACCTGTTTATCTCTGAGTTCAAATAGATATTCACATGTACTGATTCAGTTTCCAACATTTCTCATAACATGTGGAATATAAAAGAGATTAACCAGCCAGTATCAGATTTTGCCATTGAGTTTCAAACTCTAGCATCCTCTTCAGCCTGGAGCTCTGAGGCATTAAAGGTAGCTTTTCTTCACGCCTTTGATGAAAGAATTAAGGATGAACTAGCGTGCAGAGAGGAGTCTAAAACTCTAACCAATTTCCCTGGCTATCTGCATTGAAGGCAGAATTCGAGAATGGACCCAGGCAAACCAACAGAATAATTTACTTCTTTCCCAATCTCATCTTGCAGATCTTTCACAAATATCTGACTCTTCCAGGTCAGATCTAAAAGAACCGATGCAGATTGGTTACACCCAGTTGTAATCGGAGGAATGACAACGTTAGATGAAAACCGAGTGGTCAATTGATGTCTTCCTGTTTTAAGTAGCTAAAAGGGAGGGCCCACTGGTAAGGAAGGGGCCAGTGGACAGTTTTAAGAACAGATTCTTCCGCATGACATTACTCTGCTTTCTCCCATAGAATTAACCATTTCGCTCTTTAATCGATTGTGGTTGTGAGCGAAGCCTTATGGATAACAATTTAGCTGAACAATTACCACTTCCTGTTGTATGCCTACTGTACCTGAACTGGTTCATGTCTCGGCTCTAGATGCAAGTCCTCTACCTGTAATCATGCAGTGAACCAAACCAATATTACTTCTGGTGTCAGGCAATCATACTGAAGAAATATTTTTTTTCCTGTTTTCTTTAACCCCAATCTCCTATTGTTTTACTCTTCGCTCACCCTTCATAATCCTTACCTGAACTTGAAAGACAATAGTGCAGTCAGGGAGTACACAATGCCTTTCAAACTGTCTGCTGGTCTGTATCCATTTGAGTCCTCTCTAGGATAAAAAACCTTCCCTGTTTCCATCTGATTAACAGGACATTAAGGTTACATCAGTCAAACATCTCAGACTGGTTTGAATCATGATGGTTTCTGTTTTGAACTGGTCAGTGGAAACAAATCAAAATCTGACCAATTGGAGAAGGATTCCCGCTCCCCAGTACCCCTGGACAAGGTTTGGCTATAACCACCCGTTTACTTCAAGCTGACGGATCATCCATCCATCCCTCCCATCCATTTTCTGCCACGCTTACCCCAAGCGGGGTCACGAGGGTTGCTTGTACCTATCTCCACCTGTCTATGGGTAAGAAGCAGGGTACACCCTGGACAGGTCACCAGTCCATTGCAGGGCAACACAGAGACAAACAGGACAAACAACCATTCACACACACACTCACAACTAAGGAAAATTTAGAGAAGTAAGTCATGCTTTTGGACTGTGGTAGAAAGCCGGAGTACCCGGAGAGAACATGCAAACACCATGCAGAAAGACCACTGGCCAGGAATGGAACCCAGAGCCTTCTGGCTGCAAAGCAGCAGTGCTTCCCCTGCTGGATCACATAAAGATTCATCCCGTTTTTCATGTATCTCATATCCAGCCTGTCCTGTCTAGTCCTTTTTACACCCTGCCAGTCCCCCTTCACCCGCAAGAGACATTGGTTTGCACCCGGCCTTCACTGTGCGAAGGATTTTGTATGCTTGTTGCCAACGAAGTGGTTTTCATTATCTGGTCGATAAGTAGTGTTATGGACCTGAGAAACAGTCTTGGATCCCTCGCTCTTTTATTTTGGACTCAGACCTTGTTCAGAATTGGTCCTTCCTCCTCTGGACCACCAGGGTGCAGTCCTTGAAGGGTTGGGTAATTTTAGTGTTTTTGCTTTTTTTCTGATATGAGTGAGCTTCCTACCACAGATAGGATCTTTGCCAGTGGCTGGGAAGCAGGTGTTTCTGCACACCTGAACTCCTTCCTGATCAGTCTGCTTTCTCCCAGCAGACCAACCAGAAAGCCAGAAAGTTCAACCAGAAGTCAGTTGAAAGTTCAACTGACTTCCTGTAGTTCTCCTCTTCCTGATTTGTGTTTCTTTTGTAAATAAAACTGTAAAATTCACTTGTTCTCCATATGATTCTGCATGTGGGTCAAAAACCACAAACCAACATGATAAATAATTAGGCCTATTGCTCATCAGTTGAATAGGCTCAAAGATTTAAAATGTTCATATTTTGCTTTTGATGGTTATAAATGTGTTGGTGTCAAGTAGGAGTTTAATGACTAACAGCTTAACAGGCAGCCACTTAACAAGGGGAATGAAGCTAACAGCATAACACAACTTTACCACTACTGCATTTTATCCTGCTTATGTTCATGTCCTGGATAACAAGAGGGCATCTTTACAGTATCAATTATACATACATGTACACCTGTAAAGAAGATGTCCTTGTTTGTGTTTTTGAATCTATCTTTAAATTCTGCAATCCAGATGATGAAACACTGGCTCTAATGTATTCGCAAGATTATGTTGATCCAAGGGCCAACACTAGTGAGAGTTTTCAGTTGCTCACTCTGCTTTAGAAAATAGTTTTATTAAATATTTTGTTTCTTTCTAAATTTGGGGATTTTTTATTTCTTTGAAAGATTTACTTTTATCATAAAGTTGAAAGTTTTCTTTTCACTATCTGGCACATCTGCGGTGTAAGGTTGAGTGTGAAGGAGATAAGTTTTACAAATTGAAATGGACACATTAATACGTGATCCTCTCGACAAGTGTCCATCCTTTATCTCTGTTGATAAAAATCATATTAAGTTACCATTGTTGCTTCCACTCTGAAACACTGCTTTATCTTTACCATCTTGCAGAGGCCTCTCTTTTTTCCTCCTAAGGCGTTATTGTTGTGCGCTATCACGCTTGAAATGCTGTAATTCAATGAGGTTATCCAGTTTCAATCACCAGACCTCTGCCTTCCTCTGTGACTCGGGTGTCTGAGTTGCCTTTAGCCAGTGAGAACCCCTAAAAAATTTAGTCCGAAAGGCAAGGGAGGCACATGATGGACAATTTCCTTGCGGACTAAACAACAATGTCAAATATGTTTGGGAAATGTGAAAGACGTTACTGGTGTTTAGAAAAATCCAGCATGACAAACAAAACACACCACTGGAGGTTTTATGTATTTGTCTTTATTTCTAAAAGAAAAAAAAAGAACAAGTATATGCCCATCTTCTTCTTTTCACAGGCCAGAGCACAGGACTTCCTAACGCCGGTCTTGGCCTGACTTTATCTGGGGATGCAAACAGAACAAATCTTATCAGCCCTCCCTTTGCAGTGTCAGTTCTTTCTGTGATAACCTACTGAAAGCATTCATTTAGAAATACCGTAGTTTCATTTGAATTGATCAGTGGCAATGTTTTGAATAAATAAATGTGTAAATAATTTCATCCAAAAGTAAGCTAGTCTATAAATTTATAAATCTGCAGCTTTTGTTTTTTGTCTTTTAAACTGCAACATTGTGAATATGTTTTGCATATAAATTATGGTTTTCTTATTAATTGTATAATAATATTGATTATATGGATGTCTTTGGAAATACATATATGATTTTTTTGGCTCTAAAGTCAAATTAATCTATTTGCTTTCTGCTAGTAGGGAAGCACAAATATTCTTAACTGGTTAGAGAGACAGATTGGTTTAAAACTGTCCAGATACATCTCTAAGTCTTTTAAGTTTTCTTCCCTCTGAGGCAACATGGTCCTCAGAGGAATGGAGGTTTGAAATGATGCTGACAGACGCACAAGATTTGCAGGATTTCTTCAGAGGCCAAGGAGCAAATTCTTTGCAAACCTGAGCACTCTTATCTTCTTTTTCTTTGCCCAAATGCAATATAAGTGAGATTTGCAGGGACCGGTGTCGAACTCATCTCCATCCTTGCTCTCAGCTTTAGCATTTAGCATATCTTCATACATCTATCCCCTGGATTTGATTTTCAAAGTTCAAGAGAAGAAACAAAAGAGCATAACAAATGTTCCACTGATCCTTCCCTACAGGCTGTAGCTGTGGAAGCGATTTTGCACGATTCCAGAAAACAAAAACATGGTAACAAAAATGTCTGTGAAAGGCTAATAGAAGAAATGTTCACAGTTATAGCTGCAACAAGGAAAACAATATGTAAAGCATTTTCCATGAACTAACTGGTTTTATATACCTTTTGTTCCTAAGTCAGTTTAGTTTATCAAAACATTCCCTGTTTGATTAAGGCATATCAAAATACTTGTTTTAACTGAATATCAATGTGATTATTAGACTATGTATGACAGACTGAATAACATAATAGGCAGTAATGAGATGTACTACTGTTTTTAAGGAAAACAAAAATAAATGTAACTTAAGCATAAGAAGCTGCCACAGGCTTCTGATTAAAGGGACAATTGATCCCGTAACCAAATTGCCACTGGAAACTACTGACTACTGACAAATGTAAGAAGCTCTCACAATAGAGTGGGATTAACAGTGTTTTTACATCAAATGTTTTGCTTTCCAACTTTTGTTATCTTACTGTCCCAAAGTAGTGCATTTATCATATCTGCAAAACCCAAATAGTGGTTCATATATGTGCTTTTAAATATTTTCTACAAATAAAATCCCCAAAATGTGTAGTGCACTTTTGTTCATCCCCTTTTACTCATACACCAAAACACCATCGATCTCCAGGTGCTTGTTGTTCAGGGTCACTGGTGGCTGGTGCCCATCTTTGGCTTTCAATGGGTAAAAGGTGGGGTACGCCCTGCCAGTCTATCCAAGAGGAAGACATACAACCATGCACACACCATGAGCAATTTAATCACCAACAAACCTTTATAAATCCAACAAGCATAGGAGGTACATGCAAACTTGATGGAGAAAAAATGTAGGTCAGGAATCCAACCCAGGACCTTCTTTCTGCAAGGCAAGAGTGCCACAAACTGCTCCAACCTGTAGCCCATTCCAAAGTACTATTACCCTTAAATGGTCCAGTGCAACTCCCTGACTTCCACAGTCCCATAATAAGCAGACAGAGTCCACATGTGTGTAATTTATTACAGCTACCCTATGAGGATCTCAGGAGTATTTATAGAACATTAGTGTAAAAAAAACAATATCACAAAGATCAAAGAACACAATGGGCAGGTCAGGGAGAAAGTTGTGGAGACATTGATTAGATTAGATTCAACTTTATTGTCATTACACAGGTACAGGTACAAGGCAACAAAATGCAGTTTAGGTTTAACCAGAAGTGCATTAGCAGCAAGTGCAGGATAAATAATGGTTCCATAAATACAGGACATGGGTTTCTACTAAATAAATATAGAGATGAATACCATTATAATGGAATCTTACTAATAGATTTGTTCTATGAATATAATATATAGATAACTAGTGTTATGAACTAAATTTACAGCAGGATATGTACTGAATATAATATACAGGTGGATATTACTACATTTACAGTTATGTACAATATTATAATATACAGATGGATTTTTCTATAAAATGAATAAATAAAGTTTGGGCAGAAGCTATCTAAATTAAAGTGCAGTGGAAGGTAATTGCATATTACAGTTAAAAAAGACTAGAAAAGATTCTAAAAGATTCTTAAACAAGATCCTGTTGTTAAACATTGCTTGGATATAAAATTCTTCCTCCAACACTTCTTAGCATGTGATACATATGCAATTTCACCAGGACATGGCTTTTCACCTAAAGTGACATTCAGCCCAGAGGCCCTCAGCAACTCTGAAAGAGCTGCAGGGATGCACAGGTTAGGTGGGAGAATCTGGTAGTTTTACATGTACACAAATTTGGCTTTCATGGAAGAGCAGCAGCAAGAGAGCATTTCTTGTAAAGTAATGCTCTAAGTAGCAGGATCTGCATGTTTCCTGAAGCTGCCTAGAGGATACAGGAAACGTGCTAGAAGTGTCCTGGTTACATGAGACCAAAATATGACATTAAGACCTAAATGCAAAATTATAAATATCAGGAAATCAAATACTTCACATCAGTCTGAACACTCCAATGGACTCCAGTAGAAATATTTTGCTGATTGAACCGGTTCAATTTGCATGTTTTCTAAGCCAAAACAAGGCTCTACAAAGCCTTGATCTCAACGCTTTTTCTGACATTTTGAATTGAAAAAGCTTCCTAGATTGGATGTGAAACATCTTCAAACTTTAACAAAGTCAAGTGGATTGTTTTTTTTTTACTTTTTTGGGTGAGCAAAATATTTAATTACAATTCAGTTTATTTATATAACACCAGTTCAAGCCAAATGTCATCTCAAGGCACTTTACAGAGACAATTCGATCAGATCAAACAGTCACATTGGTTCAGTTTTCTATCTATTATAAGGATGACAGAAAGGAGGATTTCTTTGTATGAGCTAAAATGGTCAGTTTCAGCAAAAAATCTCATTTCTCTCTGCCTTCTTTGCCATACCACATTATCAATTTAACTGCATATGTTTATTAAGCTTTCTCACGTGTCTCTGATTTTACTTACCATCATTGTGAGTTTATTGGCCCCTCTCTTTTGGTACACTATCATTAAGCAGATGTTGTACAGAGAGAAAAGCACCTCACTCTAGGACACTTAAACTTAAATCCATATGTGGTCTATGAGCGAATCAAACGCAAAACCAGACAAACAACCAAACTGACCTATGGGAACCATGTGTGTGTCTCTGTGAGTTCCCTGGGGCCCGATCTGTGTGTGCTGGGTCACTAATAACGAAAAATCCCTGGTACAGGGATGCCAGTCTGCCCGCCTGGGGACACAAAACCTGATGGAGTCCAGATGAGAGCCACCAGACCTGACATGTTGCTCCAAAACACTGCCAGTTGATTCAGGGATGAGCTTTCACCGCTATCTTCCTTGAACAAATCTGCTTTTATGCTGGGATCTGCATCGTAAAAAAAGAGAAAACAAAAAAAATCATGGACATTTAATGGATATCTAAAAAAACTATTACTACATATGTTCAGGGAATAATATAGGCTTCAGTTAAACCTGAAGCCTTGTTTTTCTCCTGCACATCATTCATAAATATTTCATGTGTTCTTGGCTGTTGCATTGTTGGTGTCTGGTAACCGTAAAAGATGAGGTTGCTGCATCCTGCTTTACGAGGATCACTCGACCCTTAGTCATGTTATCTTTCCCAACCTGAAAAGGAACTTGAATCACCCCTCATTGCAGAGTGTCAGTTTCAGAACAGCTGAAGAATTTACTTACAGATCAAACACTGGATCAACAGTCATGCTCGGCACAATATTGAGATGAGTATGTAGGAGATTTTGCAATTACTTTCTTCCCCTAATCTGTGAGCATGGACAGAAATCCTGCAATGCTTTAAAATAACTGATGTTGCCTGAGTTATCACTAAGGTGTTAGAATCCATACAGCAGCAAAACATTTGGTATTTGCTAGTGTAGAGCTTGTGCAAAATGAAAAATTAGAAAACCAAAAAGAAAACAAATATTTTACTCCCCGAATTAACTGAAAGTAGGCAGGAAATGTAAAGATAAATAAATAATTATCCCTAAAATAATTTGAACAGAAATGTTCTTTGTTATTTTGCATAGACTGCATATAATAAAATATTATTGTCAGGTTGTGTGGAGGTTTGAAGAGGACCCAAATGCAAAGAAGGAAGTTGAAGTGATTTCTTGCAAATTTAATGACCAAAAGGTGAAAACTGAAGCAAAAGTATACAGAAAACCAAAAACTTAACAGGAGCATATATGCCAAACAGAACAAATACTGGGGTGATCAGATGATTGGGAGCAGGTGTGGACAGAAGAACATAGAAGGGAGCTAGGGGAAAGGAGACTGACACAAGAGGGCAACAGAGGGTAAACAAGAAATATATACAAACTCAAATACAGCCAGAAAACAACACAAAATAGAAAGGAAACCAATGAAGACTCCAAAAGAAAACTTAAAGAGAACAAAAAAATGCAAAACCTTAAAAATTATGTCAATTAAAACATGCTTCATTAATAGCCAGAAGATGCATTTTTATGCATTACTTCAAAAATCAAAAACTTAGCAACTCTAAGTCTAACTTTGGTTGAATACATGTCTAACTTATTCTTTAAAAGAAAATTTCAATTACTTTACAAAAATATTCTTGAGACATACATCAACTTTAATTAAACAGTTATGATTTTAATCCTGCTCCTCAATAGATCTGCAGTATGCATTGACGCTTAAGAAAATCGTTTCAGGGCCAAATGCTGAGATGACTTCTGTCTTGTGACACAGTGCTTTACTATCCATGGAAAAATCACCAGAATATTTCAGGAATGTTAAGCAAAGTTGTCATTGTAGGCTGAAGGATATAGACTTGGGATAATTTGATTTTGATATGACAAACCTGTTGTAGAATCTTTTTTTTTTTTTGCCAACTTTGCTTTTACCAGACAACCAAAACAGACAGAGGGGGGCTTTTTCCGAGAATAAAACAACTCTCCAGCATTTTACTGTCCAAATAACACATGGTAAAGACATCTGTCCATAATGTTATTATTGGAGATAAGTAGCTTCTTTAGTTTACACCACAACATCATCTAACAATCTTTGCCTCACTTTTAAAACAGTAATGCTACCTCTCTACGGTGCAAAACTCCTTTCTTGTAAACCTTTGAAGGAGATGACCAAGGCATTTGTCAGACTCTCAGAGGAAAGTTTGAGCCTTCACATCGCAAAAGAACCTCTTTTCTTAATAGCTTTATCCTTGCCTGCAAAGCCCCTAAAGCCAAGCAGAGAACATAGAAATTGTAAAGTACATAGAATTTCTTGGAGCTAAGCATGGTTGATGAAAGACAAAAAGGAATAGCAACAGTGGTATTCAGTTTTATCTAATGGTAGGATAAAATCTATAGAAATAAACCTGGGCATTTTTTCCTTAATTGGTTGCAGTCCTGGGTTAGGGTATCAGCCAGAAAACAAAAACAAAATCCCTGCATTGTTGAATTTTTCTTATTACCCATCACAGCAAATTATAGTTAAATTGAATTGCCTTAACAGCTCCAGTAGGAAACTCTGCATCTAGAATAATTGTGCAGTTTGTTTTCCTGTTTAATGTTTAAAGCTTTAAAAGGGCAACATGCAGGGACTGGTTCTGAAAACTCCACATTTAATAAGATACACATTAGTGAAGTATATTTCAAAAACCAAAACAGTCTTCGCTTCAGAGTGCCGAACTTGCTCTGCCCCAGCTTTAAAGAGTATTTTTATGACCATTTAGGGGCTTGTAGAGAACAAGCTAACAGTTGTTTCTTATAAAAAGGCTCAGACTCAGCCAGACAAATACATTAATTTGAGTGAAATGTACAATCTAAGTTTAAAAAAACAAAACCTTTTCATTTAGGAAAACATTGTCATTCAGTGTCCTTGCTTAATGAAACACAATTAAAGATGTAGGTAAGGGTAATTCAGCTGGACGGTGGCTGCTTCATCATGACATCATGCAGACACATCCTGCACACACACCAGTGGCTCCCCTTTGACCCAGTATCATGTTACTCCTTCCATTAGTGCTGACTAACTCTTGGTCTCTGGTTTGAATGACAGAAGCACAGAGCGTGGAGTGGAGCAAGGTCCTTTTGTGTCAAATAATCTGGCTCAGACGAAGCCTGGAGAATCTGGGCCAGCAGAACACGATCCCTGAAACAGAGCTGCTGATTCAGGTGTTACTCATGCAGCAGCGGCATGCCAGCACCCTCAGGTATTAGCAGCTTTACAAATAAAAATATATGCTAAATAATAAAATCACAGAGTAAACATCTCAGATGAAAATTTTGCAGATGGATACTTGTATGAATATGTAAAACTTAAATTTAATAGCATATTAAATAAAAATCTTTGGTTGAACAAACTGAAATCAACAAAGGCACAATCAAAATTCTTCAACAAAAGTTTATTTGATGTATCTTTTCCAAAAGAGTTGAACATCAAACCTTATTTTGATCACATTTACAACGATGAAGTCAAAACACACACACCCTATTGCCAAAAGTATTTGCCTATCGATCCAAATCGTTAATGTTCCAGGTGTATAAAATCCAGCACTTATTCAACCTACAAATATTTGCGAAAGAATCTGTCGTTCTAGGCCGTTTGATGAATTCCTTTAGTATAGTGAACAGATTCTACCTGTGCAATTGGAACAGTTGTGAAATTTCCCACCAACTACAGTAAATATGAGAAGTAATGGCCTTGTGGCTGGACAGCAGTGTGTTTGCAGCCTGTAGAGGCAGTAAGATTGCTGATTCAAAACTATAACTGTCAGTCTGGATCCCTGAGCAAGATCGCTCCACCAAAAGCTACTCAGGGTGGAAGCAAACTGTTCCCTAAAGGGAAGGTTGAACACAGAAGACAAATTTCCTGATTTTGGGACAATAAGGATCCCGAGCCAGTAACATCATCAGTGACCCTTCAAACCACCAATGGACTGTTCTCCTTGCTGCTCTCTGGGAAGAGCCTTCGCAGCATCTGCTGAAGGTCCAGCAGATTCTGCAAAAGCTTTTGCCCCATTGCCATCAGACTGCTGCACGGTTGAAAAAAACTCTAAAGCAAGTAACAAATGGACTCTTCATCACACTGATAACACCAAACCAAATGGAACTCAACTCAAAAAATGTTTTTTGCATTTTTGCACCACAACATTTTTGCACCATATATATTTGTCTTTGCACTGCTCTGGACTTCCATATCAATGCGTTTCGCACCATGTTTTTCTCCCAAGCTGTTTACATTCAATCGCTGCTACACTATATGAAATGGAAATCTTAATTTCACTGCTAATCTGCTGCTAATTTACTGTCTGCAAGCTGTACAAAACAAAATTTTGTTTTGTATATACTCTGTGTATACAAAATGACAATAAAAGTTGTCTAAGTCTAGTCTAAGTCTAAAGGGATGACCTACAAATCAAACAGATCTTAACCAGACAAAACATAAAAAAAGACTGTATAGTACTACCTGCAGGAGAGTTCCACCTCATTACTTTGGGTTAAAGCAGCCTGGCCTTGATAATGAGAGTATGGTAAAAAACTCCCCAAAACATGCACCCTGACATCACTGAAAGCTTTTCCAGAGATGTTGAAGCTGTTGTCGCTGGCATAATTGACTTAGCATGGGATGCTACTCAAATGTGTTTATTTTTCTGTGAAAGCAGACAAGCAAATACTTTTGGCATTTCAGCATATCACCAAAGATGACATACCTTGACATCCATTTCCTCATTTCCATCTCCCTCTTTTACTAGTCATCTCCACTGCCTACTCCTCATGTTTATCCAAGCCTCCTCCACTTTAGAGTTATAGTGGAAAATACCATGAGGAGTCAGGGAAAAGATCAAAGATGTACGAAATGGTAGACAACTTCAAATACAAGTGGGTTTTAAAAGTGACCTGAGGAGGGATGACCTGCAACACCTCTTCCTTATTTTTAAAAGAGCACAACATTCTGCAGCTAATTTAACAATTTTAAACAACAGTAAAAAAAGAAAGCTCTACATCAAACTGTAAGTAAACAGTGCTCACTCTGAAAAAAACAAAAAAAAAACTACTCAACAAGTTTTAGAAAAATATTGAAACAGTCCATCCAAAATGCTTTAAATAACAGAAAATCTGTATGCATAGTCTCTCCGCAGTTCATTTTGACAAGTATAAATGCTTAGCCTTGATTTATGAGCAGCATAATCTGAGCACCTTTTTAAACTGGAAAGGATTTTTGACCCAGAAATTACATCTGGTGGGACATAATCAGGCATGGCTGGCTTAGAAGGTTATGAAAATGTAGTTTATCACTCAAAATGTTGTTCCTGCTGTTTAAAGTCCTTTTTTTAAAGGCTAGAGTAACCACATTTTGTTTCCGTCTCTGTTGAGAATAAAGTAATGTAGGTTTCAGCTGCTCAGCTGGCTGCTAAAAGCAAGCCCCCCTTTTCCCAGGAATACAACAAAAGTAAATGTAACTGTGTAGAAATTATGCCCGTTGTCAAAATTCTAGAAAGCCATGGCGTGAAAACCAGGCCCTGATTAATACCTCATACCCCCTCTACTGTGTGCTTGACCACACTGTGATATAATTTATGTTAGACGGTGATGTAGAAAATCAGAGCCTGATCATGAGGAGAAGAAGAAGCAAAAGGAAATACATTAATTAGAAAGCTGCTGATTTTTGAGCATTGATGTTTTACATCTCAGGGTTAACAGACACTCAAAATGGCATTACGGTACTACTGTGTTAAGATATCTCTTTGTTTTTTCCATTCAGTTCTGGTTTTCTTTTTGATTTCTACTTATGTAGGGTATAATCCAGCAGGATAAAGGTTTAGTGGAGGATGTCCTTTTTCCGGGTGAATCATCAAAATAAGTGGTTTGCCTAATTGTCAATCATTCTGGTGATATTTTTACGTAAGGCCGTCCTACGTGCTCGTCCCCATTTACCGGCGGTGAGTTTGAGAGAGTGGAAAAATTGCAAATCTTCTTTTGGAAAGTAAGCTTGTATGAGCGATGCAAACAGCAACTTTATAACCGAGGATAAATGGGCTCATGCATACTCTCACACGCGTCTAATAGGTGTTCCCTTTCAGGAGCAGGTACAGGGTTGTGCATGTGCATATTTTTTCAAAAATTAGCAAAAATCCTCCACTATACCTTTAAGTGAAAATGTAGTGGATAGCAGTTGTTCAACTAAGGTGAAAACAGCATGAGGAAGTGTTGTTGGCAGACTGAAGAGGCATTTATGTTTGCAAACCAACTTTTAATTTTTTTATAATTATTCATTTTATAATTTTTTATATCTTTTTTTATGTATTCATTTTTGCTATTTTTTTGTTGTGTTTATTAGTTATCTAATTACCTTCATGCCACTGCTGTGTACTTTCCCAATAGTGTTTATTTAGCTTTTTATCATAAATTGCCTTGATACTAAAATGTCTGTCATGGTCAGGTACATCTATTATACTCTGTGAGTGTTTTGACCTTTTATATTATCTAGTTATGATCCAACAATATACTAAAGCAGATAAACAAATACCAAACACATGAAGGAAGCAACAAGAGAAATGCAGTTGACCTCTGAAACATCACTGAAGCATCCCTGTTTGCAATGATTTAGTTTGACTTGCTAAAGATTTTATTAGAACTTTGGTTTCTGCGTCTGTGGATGGCTGTTGGGTTGGACTATTATCAGTCATGATGATTCCAGTCTTGGTGTCACTCTGCAGGTAAAGCAGCACTGTTTTTGGACCGACCTTAGCACACAGCGACCCAACAGCTTCAGCTTGTCACAGAAGCGGGAGGACATGGTGTTTTTTCTGCAAACTGAACAGATAAGAGACCAAAACACAACTTGAAATCCAATGCATTTACACATTTATCTACTGTAGATACAAAATTAAAAATAGAACTGCAAAATCGTTAGATCAATAAGATTTAGCTGTTAGGTGTTTCCAATTCATTTCAAAACTGATTTTGGAAATCATTATTAACCATTTAAATGCATGCATAAATTATTTTAATACGATTTAGAGAGTCAACTGAAAATGTATTTTGAACAGCCAACTATGTTTCTTATTGATAAGAAACATAGTTGTCCAAAATCTCTGTCCTCAACAACTTTTTTTTAAGTTTTAAACCTTTTGGCCCATGACATTGGGTGCTGAGGATTTTTATTTTAGTAGCAAAGTTTTACATAGCAAAACAGAAAAAACTGTTGTTTAATTAAGTTACAATTAAAATTGTTTTGTTGCATTTTCCACCTTACAGATTTCTCCTCATTTAACCCTATAATGCCAAATGTATCGTATTTGATACATACGGTTTCTGAAATGTATTGCGTCTGACACCTTTTGCATAATTTAATGGTAAAAACTTTGCTCAAAATCCTATTGTACACAATCAGATATACCTGATAACAGCCAGTAGAAGACTACACAATAGTAATAAATAATTGTAAGTAATAAATTATTAATATCAAAAATGTATTTCTGTTTTTTCTTTTTACATATTTTGTTAAAAGGGCAAATAAGGACTTCAAACCAAAAAAAAGGTAATTTTCTGTTTTGTTTTATTCTTGGATCAGGCTTTAAAGGGTTACATTTTCTGTCATACTGCAGTTTGTCAGAGCAAACAAATTTGAATATCAAGCAATGATAGCCTGAATACATGTCCCATTGCTAAATAAATCTTTTTTGGAAAATATTCTGTGACTTGATGAGAAAAAAACTGAAACCTTTTTTATAGGTATGCTGGGGGTTCAGGGTTGCCTTGGGACTGACTATCAGACTTTGAGCTAAAAAGTAGCAAGGATATCCGAAGCAAACAAGCAACCCGATCTCTGAATGGTAATTAAATCCTTGTAATAGTCCATTCATGATAAAAGAAAAACCCCAAAATTGTTACAGTATGAAACGGTGAGAAACTGCAATAAACTGCACCTGCCAAAGTCTCTCTAACTGGTAAACTAATTTGAATAAATGCATATATATTTGTATAAGACTGTATTTTTAAAAATACAGTATGTAATAATTTTACTGATTTACTGACAGAATATATTATTTATATGTATATTATTTGTTATCATATCTTTTCCTTGTCTTCACCTGAAAACAAACTTTAATTTCAACTCATCTTGCTTTATTAGTAAACGGCATGGCTGACTGAACATACACTGGTACAGAAAATGTTAGAAGTGAAGCTTAACGTTAAAAACAAAGCCTGCCAAAATAAACTAAATTTGATGTGTGTGAGGTTCACATTGGAAGGTCAGGATGTGTATGTTTGCATGCACGTGTGTTGGCACAGAGTCTGCTTTTCAGATTAACTACTTTTCCCACCAGAGAAGCACAAACACAGACTGCTGCCTACAGACCTGAGCTTTTCTTGCATTCCTGTACGTTGCATTTCCTGAGTGTTTCTGGTTTTGAAATCTTCGCACAGAGGCGGTTTGGCACAACAGCCGAATCCTTTTCTCCCACACAACTGACAGCACGCTGCTGTTGACCCTCACCACAGCTCACAGAACACTAGAAATAAGAGTGACAAATTGGAAACATTTAAATATCTATAATATATGACCTATATATACATAAAGGTAGGTAGAGTAAAACCGACCTCCTCCCAGTCCTCAGTTTTCCAACGTGCGCAGGGCTTTAAACTGCACTGTTCTGTACTGTTCGGCCTTAAAGTGGAGCTGCAGCGATGAGGTTCTGGGCAGGACACCAGTCGCTCTCTGATGCCTTCACCACAGCTACCAGAGCACTGTTAGTAACAAAGCTTTTCTTAAGTTACATCTGCTTTATTTAATATTTCAGGTTTACCAGAACACCTTCTTTGCTCATATACAGTTTGTTACAAGTTTTGACACAATGGATGTGCTTCTATCTAAACCTTTGTTTTGTAGCCTTGACTATCTATTCTTTGGGTTGTACTTCTGAGATGTTGAACTCAGCCCCAAACTCCAGTTTTTGCTGCCTCAGGTTTTCTTGTTTATATTATAGCTCTTTCTATCCTCCCATTAGCTCTGCTCAGCCTGTCTGTCTCTGCTGAATAAAATAGAATAGAAAATTATAAAATATTTTATTGTCCCACACTGTGGAAATTGTGGTGTTACAGCAACAAAATATTATAGCAAAAGTGGTAACACAAATGTGGACCTTAAAAATAACAGAACAAGTGAGAGAGTTAAATAAATGAAATACTGTACTATACAAGGCTCTTTAAAATATAAATACTATGCATCTGGAGAATAAATAATCAATATACAGCTGTGGACATTTTCACAGACAGGCTCCCAAAATGTTGTTTTCTGAGTCCTAATGGGACTTCTTAAGGCTTTCTCTTCTGTAAATGCTATTTATTGATAGATTCTTCCACCTGAGTTATGGAAAACAAACTGCCTCTTGGTTGCTTCTTGAAGTTACGCTCTCCTTGATAAATCAGTCCAGTTAGGCAGGAGGTCATGTTTTAGTACGTCTGTAAACTAGTCCATACTTTCTCCATTATCAGATGACAAATTAAACAATCATCTGACAGATGTCCAAGGATTGGGATTTATTGCTTTATAACTTTTTCATTAAAATATATTTACAAGAATCAAAACCTTTCCTGACTTATCTGCTTTTCTCCGTGGTTTTAATGATGCTGCTTGTTCTTCTCCTATGTTCTCTAACAAAGTTTGAAGCCCTCAGAGAGTAACTCTGATTATATTTTATAATTATTCTAACCTAATAGTTAATCATTATAAAAGACAAATTATAAATCATAAGTGCCAAACAGTTCAAGGAGTATTAAAGTAAAAAATAAATAAATAAATAAATAAATAGAGTGACTTTATGCATTAACTAAGAATTAATGAAGAAGAAAATGAATTTGGGATGGACATTTAACACCAAAATATTTTCAGTCTTCTAGGATCTGTGGATTAGAAAATGTGCCTTAAGTTTAACAAGTAAATTGAGGATTTTAATGTATGGTTGTCCTACCAGCCCCCAAGGTGACACGGTCCAGTTCATACACGGCTTGTGGGGGCAAACCAGGGAGCTTAAAGGTCTGCTGGACACAGTCTGACAGTGGAAAGGTCTGAGTGGACGCTTGCTCTGAGAATCCACACACTGGACATCACGATGCCTCCTTCTAACCAACCCACAGTTTTCTGGACACTGTAAGGAACATGTCAATCCAATAAATGTCCCAAACAAATGATATAACAGAGAACCAAGAATTTATCTTTTTATTCTACTTCAGTGACACATAATATCTAATCACTGATTATTGTAATTTACTATTAAGGGCAAGTAATACATACTCTGTATGCCTTAAAATACATACTCTGTATGCCTTAAATTTGCTGGACTTTTTAAGTTGCTGACCTTGCTCCAGCTGCCAGTTTTCCAGGTAGCGCATGGTTGCAGGCGGCATGTTCGTGCAGGCTCCGGTCTCTTCATGTTGGCGCAGTCCTCGTCCTTCTCTGAACTACACACCACTGTTCTCCATACAGCTCCAAGTCCACACGTTGTTGAACACTGACCATAAATTAATGTAAGTTTAAAATTAAATTTTGTTGCTTAAAGTAACATAACAGCATTACACTTTAGGTCTGTGTTTCTGGGAAGTAAAACAGTCATAAAACATGTCTGTGGGCCACATTAAATCTTAGGACAGGCTTCTTTTTATTTTTTAGCTTGTGAAAGACAAAAAAACAAACTAAATAACAGTAAATGTAACCAAGATGCTGCCATTTGTTGATGTGGGCTACTAACAAATGTTTAGTCTGAAATTTATTACTATAGGATTGGTTCCATATCAGTTTTGCTTTACAATTACATATATATTTTGGGTCTTATGCTTGTGCTTTCACAATTTATTATTGAATCAATTTCTGCTCTGATTTTCATTTAACACAGGACTATATATTGATGACTGATATTTTCTTTTTCTATCATAAGCATCATAGGCACCATGCATCACTGGGATGAATTGTGGCACAGTTGTTTGCAGCAGCAAGAAGGTCCTAAGTTCTAATCTTGACCAATGGTCCTTTTCAGTAGAATCTGCATATTCTCATTCAAAGACATCATAAGTGTGATTTAGCGCTGAAATAATTAATCGGATTAATCATGATGAATCGATTATTGAAATATTTGTCAACTAATTTAGTAATCAATTAATTGTTAACTGGAGACCCACTTAGAGCAGTAATTATTGTTAAGAAGTAATTATTGAAAAAATTGTTAAGAAATATATAAACATTTTGCATTTAACATAAAAAAAACTTTAAGTTTCACTTGGTTAGATTTAATTAAAAAATCTTCTTTAAAGAGATGATCATTAATTGATTAAATGAAAAAATCTACAGATTAATCAATTTGCAAAATAATCGTTAGTTGCAGCCCTAGTGTGATTATAATGGGATTTTATGGCTTGGTTGTTTGTCATGTGCGTCTCTACAATAGATTTTCAACATATTCTGGTTGTATCTTGCCTCTCCCCTAACGACAACATTATCTTTAATAATCCCAGATTTAAAATATCCACATTTCAATTTTTTGGTTAATTTAAACTGAATATTCACAGTATATTTTCAACTATCTGGGGAGACAAGGGGAGTAACTAAATATTCCAACGATTTAGATTTTAGACTAATTTATGCTCCAGTGTAACTGGAGTGAAACTTCTCTGATATAAATAGGCTAACTTTCTCTTTCTCTTTACTCTTTTGTGGCATCATCCATTTTCTATGGAGCTGTCTGGTGGAGCAGTGGCTTATCTTTAGCTGAGAGAAAGCGGTTGGATAAGCTGATCAGAGACGCCAGCTCTGTGATTGGATGCCCTCTGGACTCAGTGCTAGAGGTGGGAAACAAAAGGATCCTAAGTAAATTAAAATCTCTGTTGGATAATGTCTCCCACCCCATGCATGAAGCTGTTGCAGAACTGGAGAGCTCCATCAGTGACAGACTGCTGCACCTTAAATACACCAGTGAGCGTAATCACACATCCTTCCTCCCAGCAGGTGTAAGACCCTTAACAACCATTTTTCCCAAGAACTTCAATAAGTTGTTACATTTATGCTGATTTTGCACAGTTGGTTAAATAACCTGCTGCTGTCATTTTGCACATCTCTGATGTTGCTGCTATTTTCAAATATCCATTACTGTAGATATGGCCAGTAATGTATGGCCATAGCTGTATACTGTATATTTATTCTCCAGGTGCAGTTTTATATTGTTAAAATACTTTACAGTACAGTATTTTATTGTTTATCTTTTAATTATTCACTACTTTGTTATTCTTCTAAGGTGGCTGCTCAGTGCCGCAGTGGGTAGCACTGCTGCCTTGCAGCAAGAAGGTTCTGGGTTTGATTCCCAGCCCAGGGTCTTTCTGCATAGAGTTTGCATGTTCTCCCTGAGCATGTGTGGGTTCTCTCTGGGTACTTCAGCTTCCTCCCACAGTCCAAAAACATGACTGTTAGGTTAATTGGCTTCTCTGCAGTCCCCTTAGGTGTGAATGGTTTGTCACTTTTTGCCCTGCAATGGACTGGCGACCTGTCCAGGGTATACCCCGACTCTTGTCCAATTACTGTTGGAGATAGGCACCAGCACCCCTCGTGACCCCACTTGGGATAAGCGTGTTAGAACATGGATGGATGGATCTTTCTAAGGTCCAAATTTGTGGGACCATTTTTTCTATAACCTTTTTGCTGCTGTAAACACTAGAATTGCCCCATTGTGGGACAATAAAGGGATTTTCCATTCTATTATATTTTAAACAAAATGTTTGGAGAATGTCTCTACACACCTCACTCCAGTTACCAACAATCCAATATGTATCCATTTTAACAGGTTCTCTAGTTATCAGGTTGCCTCGGTCACTGATGGAACTGCTTTGCAGACTTCTTGGCTGCTGGTTTTGGCTTTTAAAGTGGCTTCCTTTGGACCTGGAAGAGGTTTTCATATCACGAGCAGTTGGAATGTTTTTCTTGGTTGTTGCAGAGGTCTTCTTCATGTGAGTTAATGGCACATGAGGTACGTTTGCAGTGGTGGATGTTTTTTTCATGGTTGGTTTAGGAACCTGCTTCATTTTGAAGCCAGTTTTTGAGAGGACTGAGCCATACCTATACATGGGAGTTGTTTGAGGAACCCGTTGTGTCCATGGGCGGTATGGTTTGACATTTGAGGTGGTGTTGATGTTGGGTAAGTGCTGGGTTGTCCTTGAACATGTGTCAGTACTGGTAAAAAAGAATGGTGAAGCAGTTGTGGGTGGCACTCTAGTTATATGTTTGGTAAGTGGACGTGCTTGTGGTTTTGGTGTGGTTGTCTGAAGAAGACTTGTTAGAGACGTAACCGTGGTGAAAAAATCCAGGTCAATAATCTTCTCTTCTTCTTTCGTGTTGTCCTCCACAATATAATCATATCCTGGGGAGTACAGCCCCCCATCCTCAGCACTTCCCTCTTCTAGGTCTATATTTTCCTTGGCTCTAACACTTGCTTTCCTTTTCTTATCAGTTGAACTTGACTTTTTGGGATAAACCTTCTTTTTTGCATCTTTATTTTTCCTCACCAAAGCACTAAACTCACGATCATTGGGGTCTATAATTTCAGAAACTGTAGCTTGAGAACTAAAAGTGGATTTTGTGGTAGCTATTGTAGTTTCTTCGGTGGTTGATGTAGGCACAGCTGTAGAGCTTATGTATGTTAATGAAGGTGAACTAGGATGTATAGTTGGATACGTTTTATTTGGGTAAATACGACGGTGCGCAGGAGGAATCCCGTATCGTCTGTGAAGACTTGAGTTTGGGCAGCTCTGCAAAGCACACAGTGATTTGGACCTGGGTTTGGTTGAAGGGTCACAGGTCATCTTAGGCGCTAATGTGCATGTCACGGTGCGTGATCGAACAGCTCCTCCACATGTGACAGGGCACTAAAAGGCAGAGGATACTATGAACAACATCGGGCTAGGGGGTAAAATACTTGCAACAAAACTGTTTTATCAGCAGTAAACAAGCTACCCTTAAAAAAAGGTTTACCTCCTCCCAGTTGCCAAAAGCCCATTCCTGCCCACATGGAACATCTCTGTTGCATGGTAAAGAAGGTTTTGGTTTCAGCAGATGCTTGCATTCCACAGGGTGGAGTACCCTCTCTTCTCCTGAAACATTGCGTACACAAAGAACAGTTCTCTTCCTCAATCCTCCTGATCCACAGCTTTCTGTACACTGCTGCCAACCACCAACCCACCACCTAAGAGCAAGAGAAGGACAGAAAAACAAGGTAAGCAAGAATATTTCAGCCAATGATACAGAGATATAAGGGTCTTTTTAGCAAATAAAGATGGACAAATACTGTTTATAATGTCCTGCTACAAACAAACATAATTTAAGGACCACCAGGTTAACAATGTTTAGGCCCCATTTTGGATACAAAGACAGCTAAACAAACCAAGTTAGTAAATAAAATGAAGGGACAATTTCAAACACCTGGCACTAGTATGTTAGTAACAGAAACTTATGCTTTAAATTTAGGTTAGGTATTATTTTAAAGCTTCACTTTATATTGGGATACTACTAATGTGCATTTATAAAAGTAATTTATAGCATCTATCATAAAATCATGTATTTTGATACTCGAAACTCTTAGATCTTGTGAATTTTATCATTAGCAGTTTTATTGTTTACTTTCATAGGGCCCCTGTAAACTTTTCTAGACTCAAAACTCTAGATTTCTTATTTTCTTATTGTTCTTGTTTTTCAATGGACCGCTATCACATGTTGTTATAATTTACAAGAAATAAAGTCACCTGTAATGAAATGGTCCAGTGTGGAAACTACAACAAGGTTAATCTAAATACTTGATCTAAATACTTGATCTAAATATATAAATTTATCTACATATTTTGTTATTGTGTTTCATTAATAAACACAATGACAATGTTCTTAGATATTGTTTGTAAGTCAATACAAGCTTTTAATATTTCAGAACAGTTTTGAATCCATTAGTTAAAACATTCAAACAATTACATCAATGTAAAGCTTTAAACTGTTACCTGTTATAATTGCTAAGTAGTAAGGATAAAGTAGATCTACATTGTTCAACTAAATTGTATATTGTAAGATAAGAAGTGAATTGAGTTTTTCAAAAGTATAAAAATAAGAATGTTGGTTACTACAAACCTCGCAGGACATTCCATATTCTTACACCTGCGGTGTCTGTCTTCTGGCCGGCTGTCCTGGTCACACAACGACTCATCCACGACACCCACGTCTACCTCAAAACACAGCACTGGCTGGTGCTGCTCTCCTAAGAATAAACACATTTTTGGTTCATTAAGTTTTATTGTTAAACAAAACAAAAGCAAGATGTTTCATCTCAAGCCAAACCGAGGCCACAGGTGGTGCTGCAGTGTGTCCAGGCTCCGTGTCTCCAGATATAAATAGGTTCAGGGACCTCATTTTCTGTTACTTTACTCTTCTTGATGGTGTACTCCAACGTGATACCTGGATTCTCCTCCTGAAAAAGTAACTACAAAGAAAAACAAAAAACACACAAAACAATGTATTGTACTTCATACAAATACTTATTTGCTTATTATTTCTTTTTACATTTGGTGCTCTAATATGGGCCCTTACAGGTTTCTGATTTTGCTTAAATGTTAAGGTCATCCAATGAAAAAGCAAAAAGTTTTCAAAAGATGACTCATTTATTAGGAAAACGCTTACCGAACCCACCCTTTTCATATTGATGATGATTAACATAGATTAGACATATTTTTTAAATGGAGATATCACTTTAAATTTGCACATAGCTCTGTTTAATGTCTATTCTGGAAACTCAGAAGTAACCTAAACAGAACCTGTTGTGCACTATAAAGTAAGCTAAAATCAAAAAGATGCCAATCTCGTCTTGATTTAAGAAAATTCAAGAACAGATGAGAAAAAAAATCACTGGAATCCATCATGAAGGGTTGTAATTTTATGATTTTAATGATTATCGAGACTCCGCCAAATTACAGTGTGAGACATTATTCGAACTAAATATTTTACTAAGAGGGCAGCAGCTAAACTGATGAGATCATGAATGTTTCTCTCCAGCAAAAATAAAAGAAATTAAATAGCATTAAAATTATCCAGAGTATTAAACTGACACAAAACAAAAACAAACAACAAAAGAAAAAAACATGAAGAAATCTGCTTTGAAGCTTGCATCCTTAAAATCTTTAAAGGTTTATGTTTTTGATTTCATTTAATAGGGAAAATCTATTTTACTAGAAGTTCTTAAGGACTGTAAAAACAGTTGCTCCCATCCACTCTACCTGAAGCATTACTGGCTGTTTGGTTGGGCCAGGTGATGTGAGGTTCTCCATGTTTCCACTGCGCTCGTAGTAGAATGTTGTCCCACCTGCCTTGTATTCGCCATTCCACTGGATGATTAAGTTCCCATTGAGGAAATACTCGTCTCTCTCCACACTTCTAAGGGCCAGGAAGTTAGCGGCCTCCTCGGCTTCCCTCACCAGAATGTCTCGGGCGCCCGCAGGTATCACCCCCACGTCCACGTACCCTGGGAGAGTCAGGAGGGAAATCAGAGTGGCACTGAGGTAATGGGATGGCCCACCATGGCAGCTGCCACACTCACATCCAGACGTTCAGACACCTTGTCTCTGATGTTTTACCCGGGTGGGCTCAGTTTGCAGGGGTTGCTGGCATCTGTGACTAAATGTGTGCTTATTCGGCGTGGTGGGGGTGGGGTTCGGGGGGTGCACTGCCCTGTCTCTGTTTTTTATTGTGTGGGGATGGGAGGTGGGTGGTTTGAGGGAAGACGAAAGCAGCAATGAGTGGGTCTGTGCAGTTTAATGATGTTTGTGGGAAGGTGTGTGTTTGTGAAAGGAGGTGGGGGGCACTAGCCCTAGATGTAAGCCTTTTGAAGTCTCACACATCTGGGCCGGTTATCTGGAAGGGATGCAACGTGCAACAAACACACACAGAAAGAAACAGAGAATGCAGAGAAGAAGGCGGGCGGGAGAGAGATTTTTTTTATTGTTTTAGGGCCTCTTTCACTATGAATCTGTCTTCACTGTATGTTGATCTAGCTGGTGAGTTATTTTGTTCTTAGTGCAGTAAAACCAGACAAAGATGTGCAACTTTAGCCAAAAATGGGCCTGCAGACGAACATGCATGCATGCTCACATCTGAGCACAACTTGATAAACAGCTGCAGAGTGTGTGGAAGGGGTTGCTGCCATGGCAATAAAGAAAAACTACACAACCCCAGATGCTTTTTCACACTCTTTTAGTTGATCTATTACAGCTTTTCCTTCTTCGGGGTCTGCCTGCTCCGTGAACTCTCATGTTTGGACACAGTGCTTAACAAAAGTGTTCACACAGTACATTTCACTATGTTGCAATCGCAAGCTTTAATGAATTTTATTTCTAAAAGGTTGGAACTAATTCTGAAATGGACAGAAAATCATACATTGTTTTCAAAACTCCTTTGTAAGGAGTGAAACAAGGATATGTTGAATTATTCACCTATAGTTCTGTGTATATTTTAAGGGTCTGCCAGACTTTGTGGGTGTACTTTTCGAAACAGAGCAGCTGTAGTTCAGTTATCATTTTAAATCCACATAAAAATAGTGAAAAAATGTGGGGAAAAAATCAGGAGGTATGAGAAATTTTGCAAGGCTATTTGTCATTGCAGCTACACTCACCAAAACCTCTCTGTTCCTCATATGTCTTAGAAACTGTCTCACAGCTGCTGCCGTCTCCCAGACACACTCCACAACGATCCTCCACTGCGTTTGAGTCAATACCAAAGTCGCAGCCGACCTCCTAAACACAAACACACAAATCAAACAACAGTGGATTTTTCCACAGGGAATCCTCTCCCTCTTTCTCCATGTTGTTGCCCTGCAATGTGTCATTGTCCAGCTCCACTATAACCCTCCCAGTCTCTACATGTCTCTTACCCAGGCACACTACCTTGCACACTCCATTGACACAGATGTTTCTGGACTCGTTCATGAAGCACGGGGTCCCATCAGTCACCGCATCGAGCATCTTCTCAGAAAAATACTCACTAACTGGTCGGCAGTGAAGTTCGCAGGGATTTACTGAGTAGAGAGTAGAAAGAACACAAATCAAGATAACTTGTTCTTTAGTTTTCTTTTTCATTGTTGCTAGGTATATATATATATATATATATATATATATATATATATATATATATATATATATATATATATATATCTTATTATATCTGTTTTCCACCACAAGAACCAGTTGAAATTTATTTTCACTATCACTGAGTTACTAGAACACTACATGATTACCTGAGAATAAGATAATCTTGCTTTATTTTCTGCACGTTAGTAAACAGCTGACATCGAAATCACATGATGATAGTTTTAAAATTTCTGATGTGTTGTATAAAATTTTACTGTCTATAATAACTGCTTTGTATCTCTAAACTGACATAAAAAACTCAGCACATAGGCTTTCCAGAGGTAATGCTGCCCCCTATTGATTAATATAAAAAACTGCATCCATCATTGCTTTATGTTTTGTAGCAGAAAATAAATAAATTGTATCTTTAAGGGTTTCATCACTTACGTGGGTTATAAACTGGGATCCACTGGTAGAGCTCATTGTGGTAAGGCACTGTGTCAAATTCACTGCAGAGCATTTCTCTGAAGGACGGTTTCTCATTCTGACAAGGTTTGGTGTTACATGTCCGATAACGCTTCCTTTCTCCAGTGCAATACTTGCCTCCAAACTCTGGCCTGTTGGATGACAGGACATCTTCAATCAACCCTCCAACCAAGGTTTAAAGAGAAAAAAAAGAGGTCAATTTTAATTTCTTACTTGGGATTGTTGCATTCCCTGTCTGCAGACTGAACTCCAGTTCCACAGGTCCTGGAGCAGTGGGACCATGTACCCCATGGTCCCCAGCCTCCATTCACTGTCTCTGGGAGTTTACCGACAATTACACATTCTCCAGAAATACACCACTAAGTGTGAGAAGGAAAAAGCACTAAATATCCCTTTCATCTGAAATCAAAGCCTTAATATGGAAAAGCTTGTTTACCTTATCTGGTCCACAGCGTGTACCGTCTATAGGTGAGTCCAACTTTGATCGACAAGTACCATTCACTGAACACCAAAGAATTTGGCAAACGTTCTGTAACATAAAGTCAACAACTGAGGTCTCAGTCCAGAAGAGTTTTACTGATTTCTTTTTTTTTTTTTTTTTATTTGAGCAACACTTACATCAACCTCAGAACAGAAAGTAGCATTTGGACCATACTGGAGCTGGCACTGGTGAAGGGGGGTGTAGCGGACACCAAGACGAGCCAGAGGGGTGCTCAGATCCCTCTTAGAAGGACGATCATCTAAACAGAAACCCCAGCCACGGCTAAGGCAAATATAAATGGATGCAAGGTCAGTTTTTTGGGGGAACAAAATAATCCATATATTGGCTAATGACATAGCTACAAGGCAGTCAAAGTTTTCCTTTTTTTGGGGGGGGCTCAACTGTTTTCTCAGGAATGGGCTGAAGTGGAAAAAAAAGGCAATGCAAGTTAATCCAGGTTTATTGATATTATGGTTTGGATGCCACAAAATCTTTTCATCAGAAGGTTTCATTTAGTTTGAAGTGTTTTTAAGAAAACTTCAGAGAAATTGCTGGAAGTAAAAGGGCATTAGTGACAGAGGCCTGCATCACATCAACCTCCCCCAGTGGTCTACACATCAGCCTGTGGTAAGATGGCCACTACCCCTCTTCTTCATTTCTTCCTTATTCATTATTGTGTTATTTTGTGTCTGGTGTACTACCCAAAGGTCACAGTTGGTGGTGTCATATGTTTAAAAGGAGCCACATGTAACTTCTCAGCAGGTATGCTGATTGTGGTGGGAAACACACAGTTTTTGACGGTCGCCGTAGTTGCGTTATGTTTTTGTTTTGATCCCTGTGTTGAAGTCATAAACTCAATGTTTTCAACAGCAAATGCATCTTGTTCCAGAGCACAAAGGATCAATAAATGCTCTAAAATAACTTCTATTCATAGAATGCAAGAAGGCAAAGCAGTGCCCGTCAGCAGCCCCTGAGTTGCTAAGGTTTTTATTTTAATTTTATTATTATCATTTGATTTTTTTTTATTATAACTGCATTTATCATTGTGTTCTATTATTTTATCAGAAGTATGAAGTATTGATGCTTTTTTTGTTTAAAAAAAAAAGTTAATAATGTTATTGTTTTTATTCCTGGCAGACCTGCTGATTATCTGTTTAGTTAAGCACCTTTTGGTTCAAAAGAAGCAGCAGTTATTTTTATTTTTTTTGCTATGTTGAGAGATATATTTTTAAAATAACTAGTTAGTATGCTTGGCTAAATTTCCTATTTTGATGGTTACCGTAACATCACACTAACTGAGGTGTCCTTTCAGACTTCAGCCACTGACTTCAATGCTTTTTTTCCTTTTCTACAGTACACATACACAGCAATGGTCTAATTTTACCAGAGGGGATAAAGGTCTGCAAAAAATATGGAATGTATGTGTTGCTTTATTAATGAAAATCTGTGCTAGACCTTCAGGGGGGGTTGTTGTTATTTACTAGGATTGCTCTTTGGACCGATTAAGAAACATAAACACGTTTTTCAGACAAATCACATGTCCCTGAAGAAGAAAAATGAAAGTAAAATGAATGAAATCTAGTCATCATTTCATGGTCAATACCTTAAGAACAATGTTCTAAATCAGTCTTACTCGAGGAAGCGTGTGATGTACTCTTTTGAGCAGGAGGACCACGTAAGAGGTGAACTGTCATACAAAAGTTGCCTTGACATGATGAAAGGGTGTTTTCCTCCCACCTCACAGTCATTCCCTTGGCCGTCGTGATGAATCCCAAAACTGTATTAAATCACAAATCAACATGACTTAAATACAGTATTTATGCTAAGATGGATTTAAACTTTTAACTCACTTAAGAAAAACATTGCCGACAGGTTAAAGTGTGTTTTCTTAGAAAGGTTGATTAAGGCAAGACAGCTGATTTGTATGGAACCATTCATGCACAGGTTAATCTGAAGGGCTTTTAAAGGAAAACAATGAGGGGAGAAATGCATTCAAAAGAAGAAATACGTTTCAATGATTGGAAAAGCATTCAACAAAAAGAAACAAAAGTACCATGACAATTAAAACAGTACCAGAATTTCTCCATTCTGGGACAATAAAGATTTTTTTTTTTCTACAAAGAACAGATAATCATAACCATTATAAGAAAGTACTGGTTTACGTCCTACTGCCCCCTAGATGAGGGGTCTATATAGTTTAAACCTGACCTCTGTAACTCTTAAATTTAAGAACTCTTTGACGTACTTAGGCCAACACTGCAACAGTACTTGAATGGCATTAACATATTTTTTTATTCTTTCCCTCTAACAAATGGGAGCCAGAGTTTTCTCAAAGTTCAGACTCCAATAACAACTTCGGTCTTTGCAAAATGGGTAAGAGTGGCAATGATGTAGGAGATCATCCTGAAACGGAAGTGCTGTGGTTTAAACCCCAGCTCTGTCCATCCCTTTTGTGTTGCCCTTGGGCAAGACTCATCACCAGTATCGCTACTGATGACCAGAGGGCCTGGTGGCACCTGGGTATAGCAAACTAGCTTCTGTGAGTGTGCCCCAAGGCAGTTGTTGCAACAATGTAGTTTGCTACCACAAGGGTCTGAAACTATGGGTGAATGATTGTAGTGTAGAGTGCTTTAGGACTTTCTGACCTGAAAAGAATCTATAAGTACAGATCATGTACCTAAAATCTACTTTTCAGCACTTAAATACATTGCTTGTGGACTTGGGAGCCTCAAAGAGTGCAGAAAATTTAATTAATCTTCTCCATGTGCTGTGTAGCTATCATTTTATTCTCTTTGGGTCATTTTCACAATCCACTTGGTTTTCTCTATTTCCTGTTAAGTTATGCTTTATATATTTTTTGTTTGTTTTTGTTTTCTACAGTAATTTCACTACATTTGCCGTGGAACTGCTAGACAAAGTCATAGACTTTGGCTTATCAATTTCAGAAATATTTCTTCAAGTGATATTGTAGTCAAAAGTCAAGGCTGTCAAAGTCCCAAATTGATAGGTCAAAATTTTTAGTTGTTGGGTGTATAATCCCACCAACTTCATTATGTTAACTTTTAGTTTCTGTACCCCTAGCTAAATGTATGTCAGCTATAAAACTACAAAAATGGTTAAACGGGTTGAATTGGGATGCTGTATGACCTGGAGAGGGGCTTGGTGTGAAGTGTGTCTCACCTAAATGAGCTCCCCTCAGACACACCTCAGAACAGAGGAGACCAGAGGACTATTGTTAAGCTATGACAGAAATAAAATGTGCAGGTCATCAACAGAAATATTGTACTGTTCAATCTTAGGCAGTAATCATTTGAATGTTAAATAAAAGTGGTCTGGAAAAAACCTCCCTGAGGAACTCCATGTCATTTTTGTTTGCTCTGATCTATTGTTATCATTCTTCAACTCTAATTGCATTTTCTTCATGAAGTTGATAAATGAGTAAAATGCTTTTTTTTCTCTAAACAAATTTTTTTCAACAAGTACTTTTACTTTCCTCGATGTCCGGCACACTCATAACACTAACAATAGCATTTTGTTCATAATGACCCTAGTTCCTCTAATGAGCAGGTAGTTAATTTACAGCAATTGAAAAAGCACTACCTGTGGCCCATTTCATGAGCAACAGTGAAGGCCACAGGCAGTCCTGAATCCTCATTGATGTTGCAGCTGCGGTGGGGTTGACACATCCCAGACAGATGAGAAAGACCGAGAGTCTCACAGGGCTGGTTCATTCCTGCACAGATATCTTTTCTTTGTAGGGAAAACAAATGTGATAAATTGATATGCATATCTCATGACAGCAATTTGGGTTTGAAAAATCTCTTGCCTTGTGATAAGAACAGCCAGATCATGGTGAGCTGGGTGAGTGTCACTCTGTGGATTCAGGTTTTTCTGCCATGCGCAGAAACTGGACAGAGTTGTGTCTGCATGGTGAACTATTTTCAATCCTTTCTGCAACAGGAGGAATGCAGTCTTGTTATATTTAACATTTCATGTATGTTTCTGGAGAAATAACAGGACTGCCTTTGAATTTTTAAACCCCAAAGCTTTTTTTTCCGCAGATACTATCAAAATAGTTCAGTAGAAAGAGGTAGAGTTAAATAAAAGTACCTATTTCATAAAAAATGACTTAATTAGTTTACTCCCTAAGTGCTAGTTTGGTACTTTTGTAATAATTTACACAGTGTTGACTGTTTGCCCGAAATACTCACCCCCCCAAAAAACGTTTAGTGTAAACAGTAGTTTTTCAATTAAAAAAAGTAGTTTCTTAAACTGAAGGTCCAATTTCTATTGGCCTATTTAAGCTATTTAAAATCCAAAATAATATAGGCCCTAAAAATAACGTTTACAAATACAGAAACACAATTTCCCTCCTTAGAATCTATACAGTGTAAAGTATGGGATATATATTGCTAATAATGAAACAGTGAATTAATGAATCTGTTGGCTGTAATACACAAATTAAAGATGAGCAGGTGGATCGTTTTTAAAGCAAGAAAGCAAAACATCATTATTTCCCTCCCTAATAGTTTCAGTTTAACTAATGGTAACTTAATATTTTTTGTCTTTTCAACCTTAATTTTGTAACTGATCAGAGTATCTACAAACTTTACCAAGTGATCAACAAATTTCTATTTTGCTGGAACATGATAGAGAGGAGGCTTCAAGATCAGTTTTCTACCAGAGACAAATAATAATGTACTTAAAAGTCTAAAATAAAGTTAAAATAACCTGCAGTGAAATAATGTCATTTTGGAGTCAACATGTCTCCATTACTACCATTTACATACAAACCAATTTGTATGCATGAACATGCAGGCGAGGCATGCTAGGAAAAAAACATTTTGTCCAAATATCACATGTATAAATATGGAGCACTTAAAGCAGATAGTTAGATGGAAAAAAATTCACCAAACTCTTAATGGGCCTGTATTAAATGGGCCTGTTCCATTGTGTTATTATGGAGGGGTTATTTCAGCAGCTTTTCATCTATTCTCTCGCCTTTCAAGTGCTATGTATGCAGCAGTTACTATCAAGTTTCCACAGATGAGTTATAAATCCTTTGGATATTAAAAACTTTGGATAACTGTTACCTCATCTCCTTGTAGCAGAATGAGGCGCACTAGGATGACATGAATAGCATTTCCAATACTGGCATCATGAAATATTCCAGCAACCTGTCAGCATAAAAATAATGTTAAAAAAGAGCATGTGCAATCATGTGTGGAGCAATCATATAATCAAAATAAAAAAGGTCCTCACCATGTTCATGATGGTAAATATGTAGGACTCAACATTTTCACTGCCATGATATTCAATGAGTTTGGAGTCGGCCACCACCATGGTCTCCACCCATCGCTCTCGGCTGACTGAGCGCTGCGAACGGGACTGAGCCCCCTCCCTCTGCTGCTCCCTCTCCCATTCCTCCCTATCTTTTTCCACCTGGAGAGAGTCACTTGAAGCATCTAAACGTGAATATTTAAACACATAGCTTTAGCATACAATCATAGTTGAATCAGGTGTAGGCAGAGAAAAAAAATAATTTCCCACACACCTGGAGCTGTATGTTCTAAAACTGAGTGAAGGACACACCTTGAACTCCGCAGGAGCCTGGAGTCTGTTTGGCCTCAAGGCTGCGCTTTCTTCTTTGGTTTTCTTTTGTGGATCTTGGATAGACAACGTGCGGCTCTGGAACCCCTGCAGGATCACTGAGCGATTTCTGAACAGGTTCAATGAAAAAATGCCCCTCTGGCAGAGAAAAGAATCCTCTCTGCAGAAAGAAAAACAAAACAAAACATGACAGCGTGGCAAGTCGAAATGACTCAGACATCCCAATGTGCACAGCAAGCCATGTCTGATAGGGGGAGACAACCCCCTCCAGCTTAAAAAAATTAAAACTTGTAGAAACAACCACCCCACATATGTCATTAACCACCAATTCTGAATACAAACTATTCTCCTTTCCTTAAAGGCAATAGTACAAAACACTGAAAAAAATGGCGTGCATGTTCGAACAGGTGGAGGCTATTTAAATGCAGACACTAAATACTCCTGTGAAAAATTATTATATAAAGATATCCCTCCAAAATAGACTTTTCTGGACCATTTTATGATGTATAAAATGTATTTAGTTTTACATATATTTTTAGCACAGTAACACTTTCAAAGTAAAGTCATACTGTATTTTGTTGCAATGGCAACAGTATAAGAAATTATTATTTTAAGTATTTTAAGGAATAACAGGATTACTTACTTAAATTAGTATTTAAGTATTTAATACTAATTTAATACTTAAATTAGTATTTAAGTATTAAAGTAGACTTTTCTGGACCATTTTATGATGTATAAAATGTATTTAGTTTTACATATATTTTTAGCACAGTAACACTTTCAAAGTAAAGTCATACTGTATTTTGTTGCAATGGCAACAGTATAAGAAATTATTATTTTAAGTATTTTAAGGAATAACAGGAGAACATTCAATTTTAGGTGCTATAGCCATAAAGATTTAAAACAATCAGAGTAAAAAATAGGACTCAACTTTATCTTTTCCGATCACCGTCAAGAGTAAGTAGGTCAAGGAATTTTACCACTGTTAGACTTTGTTCTCAATTTCTACATTTAACCTATACTGTATATACACAGCTCAAAAAAATTAAAGGAAGACTTTGAAAACACATCAGATCTCAATGGGGCAAAAAAATCACACTGTTTATTTATACTGATATGGACTGGGTGATGTGTTAGGAACAAAAGGATGCCACATCATTTGATGGAAATGAAAATTATCAACCTACAGAGGGCTGAAATCAAAGACACCCCAAAAATTACATTGAAAAAAATGATGAGGCAGGCTAGTCCATTTTGCTGAAATTTCATTGCAGCAACTCAAAATGGTTTTCAGTAATTTGTATGGCCCCCACAAGCGTGTCTGCATGCCTGACAACGTCGGGGCATGCTCCTAATGAGACGACGGATGGCGTCCCGGGGTATCTCCTCCCAGATCTTTACCAGGGCATCACTGAGCTCCTGGACAGTCTGAGGTGCAACCTGGCGGCATCGGATGGATCGAAACATAATGTCCCAGAGGTGTTCTATTGGATTTAGGTCAGGCGAGTGTGGGGGCCAATCAATGGTATCAATTCCTTCATCCTCCAGGAACTGCCTGCATACTCTGGCCACATGAGGCCGGGCAATATCGTGCACCAGGAGGAACCCAGGACCCACTGCACCAGCATAGGGTCTGACAATAGGTGCAAGGATTTCATCCGGATACCTAATGGCAGTCAGGGTGCCGTTGTCTAGCCTGTATAGGTCTGTGCTTCCCTCCATGGATATGCCTCCCCAGACCATCTCTGACCCACCACCAAACCGGTCATGCTGAACGATGTTAGAGGCAGCATAATTGTCTCCACAGCTTCTCCAGACCCTTTCACGTCTGTAACACGTGCTCAGGGTGAACCTGCTCTCATCTGTGAAAAGCACAGGGCGCAAGTGGCAGACTTGCCAATTCCCGTGTTCTGTAGCAAATGCCAATCAAGCTCCACGGTGCCGGGCAGTGAGCACAGGGCCCACTAGAGGACATTGGGCCCTCAGGCCACCCTCATGAAGTCTGTTTCTGATTGTTTGGTCAGAGACATTCACACCGGTGGGCTGCTGGGGGTCATTTTGTAGGGCTCTGGCAGTGCTCCTCCTGCTACCGCTCCTGCTGATGGGTTGTAGACCTTCTACGGCCCTCTCCTAGAGTAACTGCCTGTCTCCTGGAATCTCCTCCATGCTCTTAAGAATAAGCTGGGAGACACAACAAACCTTCTGGCAATGGCATGTATTGATGTGCCACCCTGGAGGAGTTGGACTGCCTGTGCAACCTCTGTAGGGTCCAGGTAGCGCCTCATGCTAACAGTATTGACAGCGACCCTAGCCAAATGCAAAACTGGTGAAAAAGATGAGGAGGGGAGAAAATGTCAGTGGCCTCCACTTATATATATATATATATATATATATATATATATATATATATATATATATATATATATATATATATATATATATGTACATATCTTCAAACAGCTGTTTTTGCACAACTCAGGTTTTTAGGTCATTTTGACAAGTTTCACATGTGTTTCTTAGAAGGAATGGAAAAATAAATGTCAGAGGCCAAATCTTTAGCAGCCTGCAGAGCAATCATTCTGTATCACACTGCTCCGTTCATGGAGTTCAGAAACTAGAAATGGACACTCCCTTTGGAACGAACGTATTTCTCCATCTGTTTTAAAACATTAGGTTTTCACATTCTCTGAAACAGATATCTTGTTGAATGTGACTGAATTACTCTGGATTGTTTTAACTCTGTAAACCACAGCCAGAGCAAAACAGTTTGAATGAGAAGCATTTGTCTGTGCCTGAGGTTTGGTTATTATTTTCTTAAGAACAAGCATAGTCATGAAACTAGTTCTCCAGCAGCAACTTAGAGTGTGGGCCTTCAGCCAAACTTCTCAGAGTTCTGGTGGACTCATTTCCAAAGCATTCCAGCTTATATGTCTACACTCAGCATGGGAAGCTTCCCAGGGGCCCTGTGCAGTGAACTCTCAGCTGATTGCACAGTTCCTCTATATCTCATCCAAACACTGTGAGACAGCAATAACACATCATCTTATCATAGCCATATGGGCTGGACATGAGACGAAACATTGTTGGAAAGCATGTTAGTCATGTAGAGTACCTTATAATCAGATTCATACTGTACCTTCCAAACTTTTTTTCACATTTTTGTCCAGGTACAACCTGAAACCTCAATGTATAGTTTAAGGTTTTATGTGATAAACTTAGACATCTACAAAGAGTAAGACATAATGAAGTGGAAATACAAGGATTAACAGCCTTTCAATTGTTTAGAAGTCAGTACTTTCTAGAACAGCCTTTTACTACAGTTTCAAGATGTAGGTACTTCGGGTTATATCTACGCCAGCTTTTTAAATGGGGTGATATTTTGCACATTACCGTTTTGCTCAGACAGATAGGATCGAGATCACCTGGGCATAATTTTTCAAGGCTGACACCAGATTATCATTTAGATTTAGATTTGGACTTTGACAAGCCCAATATAACACACTATCATGCTTTGATTTAATCTACTCCATTATATCTCCAGTTGGTTTTTATTGTCGCTGACTTGTGGTAAGAATAACCTTTACTCCAATCTCAAGTATTTTCCTACACTAGGGCCATGAAATTAGCTCAAGTCATCTTCTAAATGAGCTTCTCCACAGCATGATGCTCCAACCACTATGTCTCCCAAAAGAGATGGTGTTTAAGCTGATCTATAGTGTTAAGTGTTTGGCAGCCACATCCCTAAGCCAAACGGTTCAAGATTGGCCACATAAGAGCAGAGAACCCTTTCCCACATCCAGTGTCCTAAAATAGCTGAGTACCAACAGACCTGTGGACACCTGTTAACCAGCGCTGCAACTAACGATTGTTTTGCAAATCAATTAATCTGTCAATAATTTTTTCAAATAATCAATAAATAATCAGATAGCCAAAGGCTTTTTGTGAAATTGAACCAGGTGAAACAAAATCTTTTCCACTTTAGGAGTACTTTAGAGTATATTGACAGAAGAAAACGATTTATATCTTACATGCAAAGTGTTTACATATTTTCTTCACCATTTTTGGTATATTTGCTGCTAAAAGCAGGGTTTTCTGTCACCTAAAGGCATGTTTTAGTCGTCTCTTTGCTCAAGTTAAGGATTAATCGATAACTAAATTAGTTAACCATTATTTCAATAATCGATTAATCACGATCAATCCAAATAATTGTTTCAGCCCTACTGTTAACCCAGAGTTGCTATGAGTCTCTTGGCTGTTTCTTTGGGAAACACCTCCCAGTTTAGGAAAACAGACATTTGGATTGGGCATTTATATTTTTGCTTTTACTTTTTCAATTTCATAATAGTGTTATTTTAATTAAGTAAACTTAAGAGAGCACCTTTCATGGGTCACAACCCGCAAAACTCTCTACAATAAATACAAACGTAAAACAAAGGTGATAAGAAGCATAAAAGAAAAAAAAGACACATGTAACACTATTAAGCATAAAACAAGTTAAAAGTCAGAGTGAATAGATCGGTCTTCCACTGCTTCTTAAAATAATGTAAAATACCAAGACATTGCAAAGAAGGCAATACATTCCACTATCTAGGTACCACTATATAAAATTGTTTTATAGTGTTGTTTAAAACTTTACGACTTTATCTCAGACCTGTCTGCTGTGGTTCCTGATCTTTATTATGCTATTTGCTCGCTAATACTCTCTATCAAACATGTGAATCCTTTTCCGAGCAGTTGAAGTTACAGTTGGAACCCGAAGTACTCACTCAAAATCACTTCTCATGCTACGTTGAGGAAAATTGGATTTTATATTTAAAGGACCAAGCAGCAAGGCAGGCACAGGTTAAAGCAAAAAAGTATTCTTGTTTAATCCAACAAAAATAAAGTGGAATGAGTCATACAAATATCAAAATGGAAAACTTTAGTAAAAATAACCAGCAAGTAACAACACAAACTTAGACATGCGTATTAAGTGAGACAGACGGAACTGGGTAGCAACTAGTTACGTTAATTTACTAATTTAAAAAAAAGAAAAGGAGTAGCATTACTTATTTATACTTTTACTTAAGTAATATTCTTGTGAGAGTATGACTATTTGAGTAAACTTCCTGGTTGCTCTACTACCCACCATGAGTAGCTGTTTGGAGATCAGGGGTATATACAGTCAACAGTAGAAATTCCAGCTGCATAATCTTCATTATTTCCTAACGTGCATTACTTGCTGTAAATATTATATAACTGTCTGTATACATGAGTTTAAACATTGAATTAAATGTTATGAGTCAACAGCTTCTCAATAGGGACATTTTTACACTTAAGGATTACATTCTATTTTAATTGAGTTTAAAAAGTAGGGCTACACTTAATTAAGTAATATTTTTTTTGGTACTCTAACCAACTGAAACAGTTGCTGATATACCTACAGAGACACAAAAAGGGTCATAAAAACAAAAACTGAGTGAAAATAGCCTGGGCAAACTGCATTTTCCCCTCATGATTTTAAGTTTAATTATGACCCAATTACCACCTTAGCTTGCTCCACCCATTATCCACCTCTTTGTTACAAAATTGAATGGCTATAGACTGGAGACTTGATTGATGATTGACTTTATTGATCTCACAGTGGAGAAACGTACTCGTTTTAGTTAAGAGTTTTAAACTGAAATATGTTTGACTTTGAGCTGAATGATTTTTGTTAATAAACTCTTATACTTTGAACAGAAGTTGTGGTGAATTTATTCCATGTATTTGCAGAATTATCTGTTTGAGCTCGTATCACTCTTTCATTTATTGTTCTAACACACAGCTAGTAGGGCGTGTGTTCAAAAACAGTTTATAACAGCCCAAATAATATCTTAATAAAAAAGATATTTACCACCTCTACCGGGGAGGGAAATAAACATCTTAAAGTATCAGAAAATATGAATTCCCAGCTGGCTGGGAATTGAATATAACAGTTATTCACAGTATTAATATGACATCCAACCTGGATGGGAATTGAATATAATATAAATCTACAACAATAAGTTGTGATTTTCTGTGGGCTGATCAAATTGTTTCTCTACATCATGTAGCTAAGTACAAAAACAATGATGACAGAAATGTTTCAAGAGATTTTTTTGATGGTTGTGTTAAAAAATTAAGTTTTGGTATTAGTCTTAAAAAGGTAGGTTTAGGTATTAATCCTGTGAAGCAAGGGTTATAGCATGGCTGACTGGTGAGAGAAATCTGATAAACCAATAAGGTAATGGAACTTGGAAATCAAATAATACACCGATAGTAGCTTTAACTTTTTAAAGAATGCAGTGTGATATTATTCTATAAATGTATGTATTCTATACCAAAACCAACTAATAGGTAAATTAAACACCATAGTAAAAGAAAGCAAAATACAAGTGTAGTGAAATGTTTAATTATCTTTTGTTTCAGTGTGATATTTGATAGATATTACCCAGTTTTTGTGATTGTAGCTCCAGCAAAACAAGTGGAATAAGAGTAGTTTGTGGTAAATGCAAATTCATGCAACACTTTTTAGAACCGTACTTGCTTAAACAACTGAAAGCACTTACCGGTATCCTTTTACTTCAATATTATGTACTACTTTGTAGTTATATGACACATAATCTGAATAAAATGCAACTGAGGGATGTGCGTGTTTGTAAATAGGCAGAAATGTACAAAGGTTCCAGTGGTTTGAGTTTTGCAAAGTACTGTAAAGCTAATCTTAGTAAAATGTAGTTTCCTCTGTCAAGAATCACTCACTGAACCCTTTACCCTGAGTTGTAAAACTTTAAGCCCCAGCAGACAAAGGTAGGTGGTGGTCTGCAGTGAAAACAGTAAGGCATGCTACAAAGAGGCCCATTGATGACTCAAACCCCTGCTCTGCATGATGTGCATGAAATGCATGAAACACCCAGCTTGAGTCACTCTGCATGCACCGTGTGGTTTTATTGGTAGTTGTATTTTTAAACTACCATACTGTACTCAGATCCTTCTCAAATCTGCAACCATGTTAGCAAAGCCTTTCTTTATTGTTACACCATATATAGAGAATGACCTCCTCGATGCAGTTCTTAATCTTGAATGTCCTGCCAACTTGGACAGGATGTCACTTTTCCCTCTCTAACCTCTATTTATTAATCCCTTTCCTCTGACCTGGAGGAAGCTTGCTGTTTGGGTGCGAGTTGCCAGAACCACAGGAGGTTACCATAACATGGGTCTGTGCTCTAAATACACCAGCCATGTGGAACGGCTTTACTCCTGTTTCCTACATCGTAGTTTTTAAAGAAGCAGCCAAGTGGACCTGAAATAAAGTGCCTCCCGTTAAACTCTGATGAGTGGCCTCGATAAAGTTTAAATGGGACACAAGGGGAGGTAACATGATGAAGCACAAACTTGAACTTATTCAAGCTAGATTGAAGGTTGAAGAAAGCATATTTGCCTCTGTAATCCCTAAAGGTTGCATAGGCTATTATGCAAGATTTGCTTTATAAAATTTTTTTAACAGTCATGTGTGCCATGATGACTGTGTATGAGTTTTAAAAATGAAAAAGAAAAAAATTTTTCCCCTCTTTCATTGCCTTTCTCTACCTCTTAGCTAGTGTTGCAAAAAATGTTCTCTTTAAAAAAGCATTCCCCTTATGATGTCATCAGGGGAAATAAGCTGTCAGAGCTGTCTATAGCAGCCCAATGGTCAAGCTCCATCCTAGATCTGATGTATTATTCCGCACATCAAGGCTATATTTACAAACTCTGACTGGTTGTCAAGGTCGCGATTTTGGGATGACGGTGGTGTGGAAAGCCAAAACAGCTCATCCAGAGGAGGGCTGAATAAGGAGATTTGTGGTAATGAATAGTTACACTGATAATATGGGGCGTTTAAGCTTAAAAATACAATCACTGAGTACGGGTATAAATACATTTTTTAAGATTTTTTATTGTCAGTGACAGTGTAATAACTCTCTGTATTTAACCCATCTCCTTGGGGAGCAATGGGCTGCCATCGAGGGGCGCCTGGGGAGCAGTGTAGGGTTAAGGGTCATGCTCAGAGACCCAGAGTAGCAGTCTGTGGGAGTGGGGCTCAAACTCAGAACCCCAGGATTCCAAGCTCTATGCCCTAACCACTAGGCCCCCACTCCCCCATATACAGTATATGTACTGGCTAATTTCTTCTTCAGGGGTAAGAGACCTATCTGGTATTTATAATCTCCATGAACACTCAGAGGCTTTCATTTAAGAGAGAAAAATTGCACTATACTATGTCTGAGCTTGCATGTGCTTGCTATGTGCAGAGCCTGAGGGCATGCAAAAATACTCCAGAGAGTTTTTTAACATGAACAAAAGAACACAAATTAGTTAATTCTCAGTCAAACACGGGGATTTCAAGTGTCCGGCAACAGTAAGAGGAGACCTGCATGATGCAAAGACACATGGTTCTGAATCAAATAAGGCTGAACTTGCAGCAGTAAAACTCTCCTTGTTTGAACTGCAGAGCAATTAAATCTGCAGCCAGACGCATTAAATGACAGGATGTAAAGGTGTTGATATAGTGGCTTTGGCTATGATGTGGCTTTACACCACTTAGGAAGCATGATGGAGCTTTGTTACCAACTTTTCACCTCACAGATGTTTTCTAACATTCAGTTTTATCCAGAAGAACTAGACATGAGAAAGTAAAGATAATACTCAACCGATTTCCTTTAACCAATTAAGAACTTAGAGCGAATTACTATGCTATTGATATGTGTTTTATTTAAGGCATTTGCAATGTACACAGAAATTGGAATTGTCCCTAATTCAAATTTATTTTAAACAGTTGTTTGAATGCACTGCTCTTTGGAATTACACCATTTTGTTGATATTTGCAATTATTCAGTATTATTCTTCCCTCAGTTTCATAAAAGCATAAAGAAATGTTTTCTCAAGTTTACTTAATAAAAAAAGGACTAGATGCAATCCTCATTATTTGCTTTTTAGCAGCCTGTTTTATGTTGGATAAGTTTTGTGTGTTTTGTTTGTTAGTTTTTTTAATCTCAAGACCGAATACCAGGATTGTTTCATGATGACAGACTGTAAGGCATTGCCTGATGGATTTTCATCATATCTTTGCCATAAATACAGCAAAATATTATAGTGTGATATAAAACAGTAAAAAGCATCTCTTTTGTTGCTGATTTTGATTATTGAAGTGTAAATGAAATCAGACATTACATTTTAATTGATAGAACAGAAAATGAAAAGAATTTACAGCTTTCATTAGAAGTAAACTGATAAACTGCAGGCTGATGCATTTTTCTAACCACAGATTTGCCCTTGAAATTCCAGTTTGTTGTTCAAATTGTTCTATTAAGGACTATAGCTTAAGAGTATATGGTAAATGGCCTATTCTTATATAGCGCTTTTTCAATTCAGGAGACTTGACCAAGGCGCTTTACACTACATGGTGAAGATTCTCAGTCATCCAGGTCATAGTCATTCCAAAAATGTTAAAAAACAAACCACTGGACTTTGTTTTCCAACTTTGAAAACGTTTCGCTTCCCATCCAAGAAGCTTTTTCAATTCAAAATGTCAGAATTAGCGTTGAGTTCCAAGCTTCAAGGGGTACTCTATAAAGCTTGGAACTCAATGCTAATTCAGACATTTTAAATTGAAAAAGCTTCCTAATTAAATTAAGTGCTTCAGGCTCCTTCCCATAGTGTTGATTACAGACTAAAAATTGAAATTTTCGCTTTTAATGCATTTCATGAGTCATTTTTAGACTACTTCCTGTTTGATTCACTGATCCCTTATCAGAGCTGCTCAAGATAAAACGTGACTGTTCTCATATTTATTGTTCCCTCTTTTTTTTTTTTACAGACAATAGATTAGACAGCACATAGAATGAGTCACAGGGATTTCTCTTTAAAACAAAAAAGAGCTTTAAACCTCAATGTTTTACTGTAAAAGCTGAGAACTTGACACGTGGACTGTAAGCACCACTAAGTGTAAAAAAAAATACATATATATAATTTTCCCAGAAGATCGGTAAGCTGCTCTCACATGTTTAATTGTTCTTTCACTTGACTAAATAAATAAAAAAAACAATCCACATTTAAATGCTCATGGTTCTTCTTTCTGTCTCCCAAGGCTGAATGGCCTCTCTGTAGCTGCTGTGATTTCACTCCCACATCTGTCTGGCAGAGTCTTGCTGTTTGATGGTTTCTGTTTGCTTTCAGCTGCTATAAACCTTTATCCACAGACCAACACACTGTAATACATCATACCTCCACTCCAGTTTAAACAAGTTAAAGATGACTTTCAGTTTTGTATGAATACAATACACACAGTAGATCTAGATTAGCAAGACTTACTGTTACCTAAGGCCACCTTTTTCACTGAGAAAGATGAAAAGTGGGTCAGAGATATACATTCTCCCTGGAGTCATGTATGTCCCATTATGAGTCACGTGTATCATATTACGCCAATTTGAAGGATTTAAAGGAAACAGGTTAGGTAGGCGTAAGACATTTTATTAAAGCCCAACTAAGAGGCAGTTAGGCGAGAGGTTCCTGCTGTAACACAATAAACCCAAGTACAGGGACCAAAACACACCATGACAAGAGGTTCCACATCATTATTTCAACTAACCAAATGTTCCTCTTCTTCTGTAGTAAATTTCTGTTTTGCGTCCTTTAAAATACTTGACAAAATGTTGACAGATACATAAAACAATTTCAAACATGCATTTAACTCTAGAATTTTGCATGATTCCTATATTTCATTCTTATACATCTGCTGTCCAGTTGGCTTCATCCATCTGAATAGAAACACTACAATAAAGAAGAAGAAACTTTACTCCAGTAAAAAAAGTGTATTACGCTCTTTCATTGCCTTTTATCTGTCACACCTTGTTTCCCATGCAATAAAAATATGCTAGAAGCTTTCACTGAAGTCCCCCCTCCATGCACAGGGTAAAGAGATGGTGCATGCATAGGGTATTCATAAAGACATTCTTCAAGTGCAGAAAAGGAGGGACGATGAACTCCTCAGGGTGCCAATAAGCAACAGGAGACAGCAAAGGAGACCTTCTGTAAATAACGTCAGGTTGTCTTTAAAAACCCACACTATTACCACTGCACTTTCATATTGATTGATGAGTTTGTTGGTTGCCTGGGGCACATATCTACATAAAGAAGGCATGGCCTGATTACCTATGGCTAGATATCCCAAGGTTTTGAAAAGTGGCGTCTTAAGGGCAGATTATACACATCAAATGTCACTTGGGTTTGGTCATGAACCAGTTTTGCTGGTATGCATCTGCACCGTCGGTCTGGAATTTCTAGGGACGCACAGAAGTTTCCCGCCAAAGCACAAGAAGGAGCCTATTCAAGAACTCACGAGAACTTCGGCGGCACCGGTGGGAGTGTTTATCTCCCAAAACAACAACGTCTGCAAGATATCACGGAGATGGATCTAGAGTTGCTAAACATGGAAGAGGAACAGGGCCCAAAAACATTAATATATAAAAAAAATAACGAAGAACAGCCGATTCCGATGCCAAAGTT
>NW_015150713.1:202456-203669 GCF_000732505.1 Cyprinodon variegatus
AAAAAAAAAAAAAAAAAAAAAAAACATTTATAAGGGCCACAATTGGTCCTGGAGGTGCATTTTGAAATTTGAAATTCCTGCTATCACAGCAAGATCAGGAAAACAATAGAAGCTAATATCTGTGCAGTAAGGATCAAGCTGCAATTTCATTTGGCTTTCTATTGCCTCAACAGTAACTCTGTATAACTGTCATTGATTCTAGACAATTGCATAATTTTGCTAAAGGTAACTGATGTTTCTCAGAATAGAACTAACCAGACCATAATCTCATCTAATGAATGACACAGAGATTTACCACTCACTCTGTAGGGTCAATAAAATGAAAATATCTCCTACCAGTCCTTTGCAGGTGCTGATGGCAGCCGTTCCTTTAACACCAGGGGCTTCCACTGTGCCCAGGAGGTGGCAGGAGTTACCCTCTGTCTGATCATGCTCAGTCCTGTTGGAAATGCCATTCCTTCTCCTCTCAATGATGTATTCGGTTGACAGTAGGTGGTTGTTTCTGGTCAAATTGAATGTTAAAGTTTGGCCATTGTAACTGAGCTTGTAATAGACCTGTTCCTCTGGAGAGACGGACCGCAGCTCACGCCTGACTCTCCTGAAATGGTGAGACAAGGAGTGGGAGACAAACTCCCCATCAGCGCTGATTCTCACAGGGTGGACGATGGAGGGACCTGAGCCTGACGGGGAGGAGTGACCTACAGAGGAGTAGAGAGAAAGTTATTTCTTTTTATTCATGCACCCCGCAGAAATTTGCGCATAAACGTTTGTTTTCCGTTCCTGCAAACGCACGGACCTTGAGCAGAGGAAAAGGAGAGGAATCTGCCGGATGGCTCATCGTGGCTCGCTGCCAGCATGAAAACAAAGTGCAGCTGAAAGAGAGCCGAGCAGCCCAGCGAACATTGCATATTTCAGAAAGAACCAGGCTGGAGACTCAGGAGAAGAGGCATCTGCAGAGATCCAAGGTGTTTGCAGGATTCGACCTCTTCGGTCCTGCGCTGCTCCGTGTCATGACATGAACAGGCTCAGATTGTGCGTCTGAAGGAGGGCATGTTCAGAGGGGGGCTGGCAGCCCGATCAGGGGATTTAGGGGAGAGAGAGAGAGAGAGAGAGAGAGAGGCTCCTTTTTCGGAGGAGTGTCTTTTCCTCGCAGTAGCGTGGGGGTTGCAGGGAAAGGGTTCCCTCATTTGAATACTTCAGTATCTGACTGCAC
>NW_015150713.1:205517-302908 GCF_000732505.1 Cyprinodon variegatus
GGAAGGGGGTGGGGGGTGGGGGGGGTCATACGGTCATAGAGGACATAAGGTCATAAGTCATCAATCATTTTTGACATAAGGTGTCTTTCTTAGCTCTCTCCTAATGGAATATCTTCAGAACAGCTCCAAATGACACGAAACTCATATGGGTGAGTAGAACATGATGTAATAACGTAAATTCAAGGGACCAATGTAAAAAATACGAAGTTCCCCTTTAAAACTATAACCGTTACGTACAATGTGTTAGCGACGGAGGGCGGGTAGGGGATGGGGTGTTGTGCTTCATATGGGGCCCACCCAGATAATGTTGCTTACGAGCCTATTTTTGTCGTTACGCCATTGGTTGTCTCTAATAACAAGTGACCAGCAAAAACCAAAACACACAATCTGGTAATGAAGTATTGATTTTCGAAGTATGAGCACACAGAAAAATCACTTTTTTTTTGTATTAGGCTACTATGGAAAAAATAAATCCCACTAATCTTCAAAAGTGTTAAGGTTAAGCTGCTCAGATAAGTAAAAAAAAAAAGTTAAATCAGTTGCAAAAAAAAAAAGGTTATGCAAGAGTGGAAAGGTTGACCTCTTCTTTGAAATATATGTAATTTAAAAAAAAAAAAAAACAAAAAAAAAAAAAAACACAGTAAAGCATTTTATTGTGTCATTTTATTTTCTAAAAAACAAAGACAGCTTTTAGGTATAGGCTAACTGAGAAAAATAAAAAATGATTAAAAAAAATAAATAAATACAGGAAACAAATTCAGAAAAGCCCCCACACAGGACTGACTTCAGTCAGGACTTGGATGTGTTTTCTACAGCAGCCAAATGTCTCACAAAGAGAGCCAAATCTCTGCACTGGAATTTGTACTGATTATATTTACGTTTCAGGTGCTGCAGTAAAATTGGTAGTTTCCTGCAACCTTTCATAAGCACAGGCGAAGCCAGAGAATTTTTATAAGGGTGGCCAGGCAATGACCAATGTACACTGTGAGGTGGCCGAAAGCAGTTAGGTGCCTGAGGGTGAAGCCAAAGATAAGACAAACTATACTTTCCTACAGCTTTTGCTAACAAATAGACGCATATAATTAAACATCCGTGCTTTCTAAATAAAAGGTATAATGTAATAGGTAATATTCTTTCAGATTTGAGTTCTGGGGCGAACATCTTTTCAATTGTCATTACTTACCTACTTGTATCAATAGTATTTACAAGTACTAATATCTACATAAATTCAATACACCTCAAAAAAACAGCAGTTTATTTGAATTTTTAGCTTTTAAAATCAGGACACACAAACTATTTATGAAGATGAAGATTTTCCTCTATATAGTATGATTTGATCTAAAAAAAAAAAAAAAAAAAATTTATCTAAACCCTTACAACATCAGTTTTTTATTAACCACTGGATGTGAAAAACTCAAACTAATACTTTTCAATCATTTTAGTTAGCATGGATTATTATGGTTTAAAAAAAAAAAAAAAAAGGTTTTCCTTCAATGTCATTCAGTTTGGTTTTTCTGACATAGTCTGGGTAGCTATAAGGCCATATGAGAAAAATGCCCAAAGTTTTTATATGTTTTCTGGTTTTCATCTTGTCTGCAGGGACATAAATCTAACAATCTCTACATTGCTAAGTGCAGATTCATGGCAATTGTACAAGACTGAATTAAATTTAGAAAATGTTATCTATTACCATTAGCTATTAACATGCGAAATTAATAACTTTAGATAAAAATAAGATTACAATTTTTATGTCATAGCTGAGGTGAAATTCTTGTTATACCCAGGACAATATTTTCTCTAACTTTTTGCCCTCTGTTAGATGTTACACTACAAAAAAAATGCAAAAAAAAAATGCAAAACTTGAATTGAGGAGGTAAGCGAGACACATTGCCAATGGAATAAGATGATTTACATTTAAATTAAGAAAAAAACAATAGCAGTCTCTTATTTCAAGGGCATAATATCTAATAATCTTATTTTAAGGAAAAAATGCTCATTGCATTGGCTGATCATCTTATTTTCCTACTAAAATTAAAGGTAAAAAGTGTATTTTAAGAAATATTTACTAATTTTAATAATGTTTTTGCAGTGTAGATGAAACCACATGTTTCTCCTCCACCAGACAAAGCAGCTGAAGAAGTTATTGATGTGACTCAGCTTTATGTGATTTTTCCCCTGTATCAGAACAGTAGAAAACATTTGTATGTCTGATTGTTTAACCCACTAAAGCAGTGTTTCTCAACCAGGGGTATGCTTACCCTTAATGGTCCGTGAGTGTATTGCAAAGGCTAGATGAAAATGTTTTATTTCTTAGGTAGTAAAATAAAATAGGGCTGGGATCTGTTTTTGCTTTGTTAGCACCCAATTGAAAAATTAAGTTTTTAAAAATTTTTTCTTATGTGCTTGAGTTCATGTTCAGCTTTCACACATCACAATCAAGCAGTGGAACTGCTTGATTGTGATGTGTGAAAGCTCATATTTTACTCAAATGAGCTCAAGTTTCATAAGTACATGTTTATATTATGATTTTATTTTTTTATTTCAATTCATTACTAACTTCCAGGCTACATATTTATGTTGTTTTCTTTTTACTTGAGATAGAAAACATAAAATTATAAAAAAAAATAAAAAAAAATGAAATGCTCAAATTAAAAGATTGAGTAAAATAGTCTTTATTTCAGTTATTTTATGTTCCACTTTTGGACAATCATTAATACTTTTGACTGAGAGGGGTACTCATGGTAGGACAAAATACCCAAAGGGGTACACAAGTCAAGAAAGGTGGCAAAACACTGCACTAAAGGAGCCATTGCTAGCATGGACCCTTTCCTTTTTCTCAGTAAGATAAAATACTGTGTGACAGGTGCCTCTGTGTGTATTTCTACCTACAACATTCTCCTGGATGTTTCTATTTATGCTGCTGCTAATTGCATGCTCTATTAGAGAATTCACTGTAGATTTAAGAACACGATACAACCCATTGTCTATTGCCTAATTGGAACGGTTGTCAGTAATTTGATATATAGTTGACTTGGTTTTCTTCAACTGATATTTTTTAACCCCTGGCATGAAAACTATATCATGACTGCATTGTTTTACAACCTGAATTGAACTGAAACAGATTTAATTTTGTTTGTATGACTGCCTTGAACCAATATTCCCCATATACAGTTTTTGTGTATGATTTCATTTTCTTGAGCTGACATTTGTTGTGCATTAGAGCTAAATAGATTAGATAAATTAAAAAGAATTAAAGGCTTTGCTGAGTTGTATCATCTGAAACGTGTCATGCCATTTACTACTCATACTGCTGTAGGTCAGTTTTGTGATTTGTGTGTGGCTCAGAAGCTGCCGAGACATGACCCATTCACTGCAGCAGTGTCTCACTCCATGGGAAACACAGATTCAGACAATACAGTCAGCTCATAAATCTGCAGTTTCTTTGCAACCCTGTCTTATTATTTATTTATTCTTCCAAAGTACCAAAGAAGTTTGCATATGAGCTTGTGGTTACAGACCTACCACAGGCTTACAGTATTTTCTACAGTCTTGTTGTAATTTGGCAGTGGGTCAAATGTAAATAAAGGATGATTTAAATAAGTTCTGCTTTGGAACTTAGAAGAGAAAGATGTGCCGACTCATAAAGCTGTTACAGCGGAAAATATTTTTTGCTTTATGGACCTGAAAGAAGATAACTTCTAGGTTCAGTATGAACACCTTCTCACATGCACACCTAATAGCATGAAGTGTCACACACTGAGTTTATCTCTCAAGCGATAACATCCTATTCTAAGAATTTCCTGCTTTGGATAAGCTAACAATCATATCAATGTTAAGGGGCCATACTTGGAAGTTCTTCTAACAGGAAACATAAAAAGAAAACATGTATCATAACTAATGAGCTCCCTTTGGACATCTGGGATAAAAGCAACTTTATTTAAACTTACAAGCAGGATGCTAAACTGGAGCTAAAAGTCTTAGCATTAAAGAATATATCGCATGAGGAGCTGTCACTATAAAGTTTTACCACCAAAGTTTTACTCTTTGAATAGATTATGTATTTTAGATGAAGAATAATAAAGATGTATCAATAATCTTTGCTGTTCCAGCTTACATTTCTACACATTTCGGTATTTGTGCTTCAATCCCAGCATAAATAACCCTCCTATTGCTCACAAAGTCCGAACAGGAACAAGCGCCTTTACTTTAAGTCCCCCTGTTACATTAATGTTAATCAGACTGTAAAATCTCTAAACCTGGAAATTAAACAAGGTCTTTTGTTAGTTTTAGAAGGGAGAGAGAGGCTTTGACTCAGGGAGACTGTTAAATGCATTCCTCATTAAGGCTTCACTGAGTGTTGTGGTGAGTAATCTGTCTGAGCCTATTTATTTTTATTAATCTCCATGAAGGTTTTGTTTAAGCTAAGGTTCAAGGTTAAAAATGATTCCTATAATAAAAATAACTGGTTAGCATTCATTATTTTAAGTAAAGAATTGCATGCACTGGTTCCCTGGATTTATTGCCTGGTTTCTGCTTATATTTGGTTTAATAAATGCAAATTAACGTTTTTTTAAACAAGGAAGTAGATTTTTTTTACCCCCAAATATTTCCTTTTTAGCCAGTTTTTAAAAAGTTTAAATGGAGGGTTGTTTTTCTTTTTTGTGCTAATTTCTAGAAATTTTAAATTGTTTTGATAATTATCTCTCTATGAGTGAAAAGGAAATGGTTAATATTAATTTGTTTATGTTTTAAAGTCCAATATGTTAAAAGTAAATTAAAGCTTTATAATGCTGCGTTTCCTGTTTTTTTTTTTGTGTGTTTCAAAATACATTAATGTTGCTAAAATTTTATAGTTTTCCATTTTTTTTTTTTTTCTTGAAACTTTCTTTACAGCACATGTAAAATGATCCAGTGGGCTTTTATTATAGCCCTGATGAGAGAACTTTTTGGTCAACAAAAACAAGCACCAGCAACTTGTTTTTCTACTTTTCCTCATGACAGTTTTGTCGTGGTAAATGTTGTCAGGTCACGGCTATTTCATGTTTAGCTTGGTTGATTGCATAGAGGAACCACTATTTATGCAGCTTCTGTAGAGTCTTGCATGCCGAAATTACCTTGTACGATATTTCAGTTTTGGATTGTAATCTTCCAACTAGAATACATCTGAAATGACCATGTTAACTCATGCAAAGCTAACATAGAGGTCCCTGCAATGGGATGTCTATGTAAACCTTACGGCTGTGGCCAAACGTCAAAGACATTTTGTTTTCAGCATACATTATTGTTTCAGCTCAGGTTAGTATAGTAATTGACATTGAGTTGATAAATTGCTTTAATGCATTGCATAGTTAATGAAAGATAACAGAAATTTTCCTTATCATGCAAACTTTATTCACACAAAATTACCCCAAGGAACTGATTTTACTATAAGCTCAGTGTCAACAACAAAAAAGGCAGACAATATGAAAGGCTTATATAAAAAGGTGACATCTTTAATTCAATCAGAATGTTGAAGTTAGAGATCATCAGCATCATTGGTGGTCCATTTGCCAACCTTGGTTACTAGCAAGTCAATAAGTTATTTTAATGAGTCTCGGGATGCTAAAAATATTTATTACAAAGTTCAGAAAAGGTAAAGGTAATTTACCTAGTCATGCTAACTTTATTTTCAGTGTTTCAGTCCTGCTACAAAATTACCTTAGCATATTACTTCATTTATTTAAGTATAAAATCTATGATAGCAATCCACAGGCAGGTAATTTTAAAGGCTAAGAGAATATAGGTGACTTCCCTATTTTGTTCAGAATAAAGAAATTAGAGAAGCATAGTTTGTACTTTGCCAATCCTGATTATCACAGAGGAAATAAATGCTTTCTCATCACTTTGAATCAAAGGGGATGTACAGGGAACAGTACTGCTGCTGTCAGAAATCAGTCCTTCAAATTGTTGTCAAAAGGGAGGCATTCCTTGGCTGTTAATTAACCATAAAGGTGCAGTTTGCTCATGAATGACAGCACATGTCTTTTTCTTCTGTTCACACAGTGAGCTGGAAAAAATAGTTAATTGCTGTTAAGGATTGCAGTTAGGAAACCACATCTCTATCAGGAAGAGCTTCAAAACAGAATAACATCAGACAGGAAGAACCAGAATTAGAGCTCAGGAGACTGGGGTCATCTGAAAACATTTAATAAAAGCACTTTGCAGAGAAAAGCTAACTGTATCTGGTCAACAGTGAAGTAAAATGAGATCTTTCATTGTACTTTTGCTCCTTGTCCAACAGAGAGATGGTCACTCACGGCTGCAGTTTGGGAGCGCATTAAGGAAAAATAACAGGTACTTTACTTAAAGACCAAAGTCGTCACATTGTGTTTCTGTGTCCAGAAAAATATTTCCAGAATTCATACCCCGATGAGCAACAATCTGTCTTTAACTTGAGGTTTTTCTCAATAAAAACTCCTGGAATCAATGAAATGCTGATAATTGTTATTTCACCTGCCATTAAAGAATCTCATAAAAAATATCTCATTTTCTGAAGCAGTAAAATTTGATTAAAAAGTATAATTTCTTCACTTAAACATTTTAGTAACTTATGCTTATTTACACATGGACACTTCTTGTTAGTTTTGTCATTTCTTATGCATGCTAATTTCAGTAATTCGTCTTAGAGAGTGAAATGGATATATTTTGTATAGGCTACATCAATTACAAACAGATAATTGTAGTGTGTAGTTCTATCTATCATGACTATTTTTTTTAATTATTATTATTCTTTATTTCGAACATGCAAGAGAAAAACAAAAAAAAACAATAAAACAATGTTTAAAAACATTGGAGAGAAAAACAACAAACAAGGTACCCTTCTTTCCTAAATGAATATACCTCTATTACATGTGCGAAAAGGAGTAGGAAGAAGTAAAACTTTTGTACTCCTACCCCTTTAATTCTTGTATTTCTTTAATTTACAATATTTATAATTATGTTGCTATATATATCAATATAAATACATACCTACCAACACATATACATACATAAATATGCATACGCATATACCGTCATACATATATACAAATTAACAAAACAAAAAACACAAACAAAACTTTCTACAATGGTTCTCTATACCTTTTGAAAATAATTTCTTTGTACATTTTTTTGGAAAAGAATATCTTTGGGCATTGCTTTAGGTTCTCATTTATTTTGTTCCACAATTTAACTCCGCAAATTGATAAACATAATCTTTTTCTTGTTGTTCTACATCTATTAGTCTTAAAATTTCCCCTTCCCCTTAAATTTTTGGTTTACAGCTGAAAAATTTAAAATAGGAATTTTAGAAAACCTGAATTTAAAGTATGAACTGAAAAAGTAATTTTTCCATCAAGCGGAATGGCATGGAGGAATCAGCCTGTGGCTCTGGTGAGGTATTGCTTTGTATTGCTGAGATTGCTTTGATAGCAGCTCAGAGCTTGTCGTCATTATTGACTCTGCGGTTCAAATTCCTTTTGACAATACTTTATAGATTATCTTGGGGATATTGATCTGGCCAGTTTTATAGAAAACGTGCAACGTGTTAACATGGTCATTGACCTGGGTAGTGGTGCTTTTGAAAGTGTGGGCAGGTGCCAAATCCTGCTTGAATATCTAATCAGCATTTCAATAAAAAGGTTTGAGTAAAGGAAAGCATGAAGTGCCTTAAAATTCACAGATAGATGGTTTTACATGCTTTAAATGTGATACAACACAATGGACCAAGAGTAGAAGGTGACATAGTTCCTCAAATGATCAGTTACTGCAGAAACTGGGGAGCAAGTGTGAATCTGTGCCTCTCCACTCTTCTTCCAGTATGTAAAATGCATCTCCCACTATGAATATTTTAGATGTCTGAGAAACATTCTAGTTCTTGGGCCCCGTTAGCCATCTCTGATGGTTTTCTAATGAGTGGGCCCAACACAAAAAATGCAACAGTTGTAATACATTACCTGGTTTGTCTGTGTGGGCTGTGTTTGACTGACTACACACACAAAAAAACAACTCATAAGATTTACTTAAAAAATATATTGTGAGTATTTGCAGAAATGATTTAAGTAAAATGTAATGCTGCAATATCAAGTAACATTCACTTGCCAGTATCAAGTGACTTACCATAAGACATAACAGTTGTGAAGATATTAATTAACATTTACTTAATTACATCCAAGTTGTAAGTTAGATTTATTTAAACAAATTAAGTAAAGTGTATTTGTTTTTCATAAGCAAAAACAGCATTTTACTCAAAATTTTAAGTAAATCTTATATCCCTGTATTATTTGCTGTTATGGAGTAATTAAGTAGATATTAATTATTTTCTTGTGCTTGACATATTGATTTACTTTATTGCATTATGTTACATTACTCACTAACTTTAGGCACTGCCAGGTTTCTTTGGATAAATGTTACCAAATAAATTAAATTAATGGTCTATAAACTTAATATACATTAAACAGTTTATTTTTTATTTTAAACAGTTTAACAAAGAAGTAAATACCCTATTGGATTAAATTGCCCAATCTTTCATGGGCCAGCCAGAAATTTGACAGTCTAATTGGAAATCATCCATCCATTTTCTGTCACGCTTAATCCCACACTGTAAAAATGACAACTCAAAATTGTTCACCTTACTAAGATTTTTGCATTCACTGACAATAAAATTGCCAGTTGGAACTTGAACTGTCTTTTGTGAGCCAGTTGAACTCACTTTCATAAGTTTCTGATGAAAAGTTCATCTTATTCTATAAATTAAGTTGAGTTTACTTAGAAGTTGTNGAATATCTTTGGGCATTGCTTTAGGTTCTCATTTATTTTGTTCCACAATTTAACTCCGCAAATTGATAAACATAATCTTTTTCTTGTTGTTCTACATCTATTAGTCTTAAAATTTCCCCTTCCCCTTAAATTTTTGGTTTACAGCTGAAAAATCTAAAATAGGAATTTTAGAAAACCTGAATTTAAAGTATGAACTGAAAAAGTAATTTTTCCATCAAGCGGAATGGCATGGAGGAATCAGCCTGTGGCTCTGGTGAGGTATTGCTTTGTATTGCTGAGATTGCTTTGATAGCAGCTCAGAGCTTGTCGTCATTATTGACTCTGCGGTTCAAATTCCTTTTGACAATACTTTATAGATTATCTTGGGGATATTGATCTGGCCAGTTTTCGAGAAAACGTGCAACGTGATAACATGGTCATTGACCTGGGTAGTGGTGCTTTTGAAAGTGTGGGCAGGTGCCAAATCCTGCTTGAATATCTAATCAGCATTTCAATAAAAAGGTTTGAGTAAAGGAAAGCATGAAGTGCCTTAAAATTCACAGATAGATGGTTTTACATGCTTTAAATGTGATACAACACAATGGACCAAGAGTAGAAGGTGACATAGTTCCTCAAATGATCAGTTACTGCAGAAACTGGGGAGCAAGTGTGAATCTGTGCCTCTCCACTCTTCTTCCAGTATGTAAAATGCATCTCCCACTATGAATATTTTAGATGTCTGAGAAACATTCTAGTTCTTGGGCCCCGTTAGCCATCTCTGATGGTTTTCTAATGAGTGGGCCCAACACAAAAAATGCAACAGTTGTAATACATTACCTGGTTTGTCTGTGTGGGCTGTGTTTGACTGACTACACACACAAAAAAACAACTCATAAGATTTACTTAAAAAATATATTGTGAGTATTTGCAGAAATGATTTAAGTAAAATGTAATGCTGCAATATCAAGTAACATTCACTTGCCAGTATCAAGTGACTTACCATAAGACATAACAGTTGTGAAGATATTAACATTTACTTAATTACATCCAAGTTGTAAGTTAGATTTATTTAAACAAATTAAGTAAAGTGTATTTGTTTTTCATAAGCACAAACAGCATTTTACTCAAAATTTTAAGTAAATCTTATATCCCTGTATTATTTGCTGTTATGGAGTAATTAAGTAGATTAGAAAATTAGTATTTTCTTGTGCTTGACATATTGATTTACTTTATTGCATTATGTTACATTACTCGCTAACTTTAGGCACTGCCAGGTTTCTTTTGATAAATGTTATCAATTAAATTAAATTAATGGTCTATAAACTTAATATACATTAAACAGTTTATTTTTCATTTTAAACAGTTTAACAAAGAAGTAAATACCCTATTGGATTAAATTGTCCAATCTTTCATGGGCCAGCCAGAAATTTGACAGTCTAATTGGAAATCATCCATCCATTTTCTGTCACGCTTAATCCCAGTTGGGGTCATGAGGGGTGCTGGTGCTCCAGCTGTCTATGGGCGAGAGGCGGGGTCTACCCTGGACAGGTCGCCAGTCTATAGTAGGGCAACCTGTCTATCCCAGGGAAACACAGAGACTAACTTAACAGTCATGTTTTTGGCCTGTGGGAGGAAGATGGAGTACCCAGAGAGGACCTACGCAAACTAAGGGAGAACATGCAAACTCCATGCAGAAAGGCTGGATATCGTACCCAAAACCTTCATGCTGCAAGGCAGAAGAAAGGGAAGGGAAGTTTAATCCCCATAACTGGAATTGCACTTTACAAATATGCGATAAAAAATTTACAAGCCTCTGAAACTGAGAGTTTCAACATTCGTTACAGAAATATGCTCATATATAAGATCCAGAATATTTAACTTACACAAACATGTTCAAAACAACTTCTGGGCGAGGGTCAGAACAGAAACACCCACTTAAACTTTGAGCAGTGGTGTAAAGATTATGTTTGGCTCTATTTAAATGAAGAAGAAGAAAAAATAAGTACAAACATAGCAGTAAAAGTGCATTATGTTGTACTGCATTATAATTTGTACCATAAAAAAGATAAGGTTCGTATGACTAATACACAGTATTTCATATACACCACAACCAACATAGATCTGGTAATATAGTTACTACTCAATTATACGATAAAAATCTTACAAACCTACACACTGACACAAGCAATATAAATCTTTAAACCAATCATCCAGACTAGTGCACCTTTAATGATTGCAATTACATCATCAATAAAACAAAATCAACACAATTAAAAATTAACATTTTAAACTGTCTAACCATTCTTAGTGAAGACTAAAATCTCTACTAGATATTTGAATAAAGATATCTGTTATTTTTTGCAAAATAAAATATACCTTAATAGGCAAAAAATAAAAAACACTAATGACAGGCAACTTTCCACTAAGATTAACTGGAACCGATTGCTACGGTAATTCTTGGCATTTGTTGCCACATTTTTCTACCCTAAGATGACAAAGTCATGAATGCATTTAGGAAAGCAACTTCATCTTCAGGGTGTTTACTTTTGGGGACAGTTTAAATCCATCCAATTCTAGTTATTGGAAGACTTCCAAAGTGTAGCGCAAACTGGGAGGGTATGCCAGGTTCAGGGCATATATCAGTCCCATGAGCAGCGAGCAGGCTTTTGCAGTACTGTTGCAGCCTGTCAAAATGATGGTCATTGGGACTACCTCCTGCTCTGTGCATGATCCTGTAATGTCTGGAAATGGAGCAGAATCTGTCTTGCTGTGAGCTACAATGCACATGTGCCATGCTTGCATTTCAAAACGCTACATTTTTAGTAGTTTATGTAAAGTTTATGTAGTATTTTTAGGTTTATGTACATACTGCAATTAAACACTAAAATAGTATAGGAAATCTAAGTAAAACTTTCTAATTCCCAAAAATTCATGTATTACATTGAAAAAAGGTTTACTTTTACTTTAGAAACTCTAGTTTTTACTGAAGCTTAAAAATACAGAGCAGAAATTATGACGAATAATCTAATAGAGTTTACTGCACCAAATGTCACTTCTATCAGTGTAGTTGCTATCCATGGCCTGTAAATCTCACTAAAACTATTAAACAGAATTTGATCCACAACCACCTCACCTTATGCACCTTTTGCTCCTGCACTTTTTTCAGCGACTCTACTTTCCTATCAAATACTTGTGCAGGAAAAAATATTTAAAATGTTTTTAGCACTAGATTTTCAAGACTGTTAGTCATACTCTGCTGTTAGATTAGCTACCTGTCCAGGGTGGAACCCACCTCTCATCTATTGACCATTACATAACAGGAGCCAGTCCCTCCACCAGAACAATGCAAGAATAAGACAATGAATGATTGTAGCAGCATTTACCAAAATGAATATATGAATATACTCATAACATCTCAGTGTAATTGGCTTAAATTCACCTGTTTTATCAATTTTCCCTTTATAAATGCTCTTGTTATACAGAGGACCTGCATAGCCTTGGTGGTGAAGCATTATTTTGCACCACCAACGTGGCAGAAACTTTTACAATCCTTTTAAATGAGACACAACTTAATATTACACTGCATTTTGCACCATATTTATTTTGCACTGCACCAAACCTTCCACATTGATGCCCTTTTGCACCATTGTTTTTTTTTAAACTGGTTTTCCTTTTCTCCTATACATGATGATCACTGCTGCACTTTAAATGGTAATGTTCATTTCTTAGACAAATTGTATTGTCATTTTGTACACACAGATTACATAAAAAATAGAATTTTTGTTCAGTACAGCTTTTCACACAGTAAATGGACATTTTCATTTTCATTTCATAAAGTGCAGCAGTGATCAAATGTAAACAGTGTGGGAGATAAAAAAAAAAAAACATGGTGCAAGAAACACATTTATATGGAAGTTCAGAGCATTAATATATATAGTGCAAATATGCAGTATTTTTTTCATGGTTTTAACCCTTTATAGGGCAAGTTACCATTTTTGATCGCTAGCATACTCCTTACAAATGGAGTCCCCCCCCCCGTCCCTCAGTGAGGTCCAGAAGCACAAGATCTATATCCAGCCATTCAGCAAAAATACTGCTGCATGGCTGAACATCTTATTTTGGCATTGAATGATTTATTTCCTAATGTAAATTAAGTTGGAAAAAAAAAGTTAAGTCAAGAAAAAAAGTAAAAAGCCAATCGAAAAGTTAGAAAGTAAAGTTAGAAAAGTTAACAAACCTTGTTAACAATTATATTTAGGTTTATAAAATAAAAAAATGTAACTGCCAGTATCAGCATTGATGCCTCAAAGGTTATGTTAGACAAAAAAATTGTTTTCTTTTACTCTCAGTGTTTTCATGAATTTCTTATAGAAGCACCTTGTTATTTTTCTCAATATATTCGGGCAAGTTGGCGTTTCTTGTTATTACATTTGTTATTACATTGGCATTAATTTCTGCCATCAAAATATCCATATTTTCTGAATGTTACAAAGGTAAAAAGTTCTTGTCCTGGATTCCAAAAACACTATTTGTTTCACATTTTGATTTTCAAAGTATTTAACTGAGTGCCCTATACATTTAAAAAAAAAAAAACTTTTGAAAGCTGTAAGAACGTACTTTCGTTTTTTTTTTTTTTTTTACACACACGGTGTATACATAATGACAATAAAGTTTGATCCTGGTTCACAGTTCATTAGCTAAACACACGAGGGCGCTGTTTGGCCCGGAATCCCGTGAACTTTGTTCAAGTAGTAAATGGGCGTGTTTGTTCTCTGTGAACTGCGGTCCTTCCCACACAAAGACAGAACATGGAGTAAAGCAGGGGACGTGAGTCAAACTTTTTGTAATCTGAGCCCTTCTGCTGTTGGTGATCACAGGAAACTAACGCAACGAATGAGCCACAATATAATTTGGAAAGCGCTCTCTGTAGTTTCTGGTAACTTTCTGTAGGGAGTAGGATTATATGTATTGATCTAGGGTGGTTTGAGTGGATCTGTGTCATTGATTGTAATTTGACCTTTTGGTACTTTACACTACATGCTTTTAGTGTTAATAACTTTTTCTTGTGTTGCACAAGTAGATAGATGTTCACTTTGCTTTTCTTACCATTGGATGGACCAAAAGTATAAATTAAGAGCTGTTTTCTTTTCTCTCTTCGCAGTATCCAAGCCACAGGGAAGGTGAACCTCAGGGAATAAGGTGAAAGATGGAGGATTTCTGGGCAGGGGTCCTCTGGGCCCTAAGGATTTGGCTCTACCTCATTATCAGTCTCATCATGATCCCAGCCATGTTTGGATTTTCTCTGGGCATCTCTGAGACCTACATGACCATCTTGGTGAAGACCTTAGAGGTATTATAATCTGCTTCACATCATCCAGATGAGCTGAATCCTATATTCTTAAAACCTGACCATGGACTCCTCCACAGTGGGCCACTCTGAGCATACAGAAAGCAAATGCAGAAGAAGAAAAGGTTAATGCTTCTGCATCTAATGGTGAGTAAATATTCATGTATATATAACACTGTGGCTCTTCTTGACTGCAGCATATTCAGAAAGAAATTTATTTTGGCTTTGCTGCAATACTGGATTTCTGTATTGCAAGTCAAGACAGGAATGTTGCAATGTTATGGTTCACTATAAAGGTTGGCAGTATTTTTCTAAAATCCTAACAAAAACGGGTAATGCATTGCACAATATTGTGTTTTTGGGATATAATGAACAAGATTTCAGATGCCACAACATGCAGCATGGGGACGTTGCTCTGGGAACTTTGATTACAGTATCTTAAAAGACCCAATTACTCAACTCCTTATCTGTCACCATGCTGCATGGGGTTGTATGCCCTACTTTACCACATAAATACAATAGATCTGTCAGCAAAAAAACGCTTTTTAGACCTCTGCAGAGGTCAAAGTATGGCTCTGATATGTGGTGAAATTTTGATAAGAAGTGGCAAATTAAAAATGCTAAATCACCGTTACATTGAAAACATGAGGAGCATTTATCAAACAGACCTTAGATTTTGGACTTTCAAGCTTTATTGCTAGGGGAACTATGCTTAGATCCCTTTTACTGCTTTGCATAAGCATGAAAAAAATATCCAAACAAAGATTGCTTTGCAGTATATAGTCTGTTGTTTCAGATGAATCGCTAATGCCTCTAATAGAAAGTTCTCATTTAAGCTATGTTCCCACGGAAAGTATTATTGAGTGTTTCCATTGCAAACTATTTCTACTTGCACATTAAAATAATACATATTTGCAGTTGTCTTGAATACATCTAGTGGTTTAATTGCTTGTATTGTTTTAAAAATACTATCAAATGGTGTGTATTTTTCACAGCCATTGAGGAATAAAAACAGAAAGGTGTAAGTAATATACTGATTTTTTTCCACTGAAACCCAGGCAGTGTTCAAACAAAGGGCTCAAAATTACCACTGCAGTTGTGCAGAATGCACCTTAAACACCTTTGAAGGGGAAATCTTAATGGAGAAAAAAAGCAAATTAGATGAAGAAAACATGAAAAATACAAAAAGTAGTAAAAAGGAGTCCGGGCAGTTGCATGATGTGATGTCACCAGAAGCATCTGTGAGTGGAAGCATATCCTTTGATTTGTAAATGTTGAATAAAGATATAACAATCTGGTATGACCCTTTTTGGATAGATGTTTTCCTTATTAAATTATTTGAATTTCCTTTTTGCCACTGCAGTATATTTTTTCTTATTTTTTTTTTCATATACAGCACTTTCAATTGTCTCACCACTGAAACGCCATATAAATAAACTTACATTCTCTCAAGTTATTCTTGAATAAGCAGTTTTGTCATTTTATTTTACTTTAATGCATTTATTTCTATACCTATCTGAATTTTCTAAGGAGATTTAAAGAGGGATTGGTCCAGATTTCTATCAGTTGATTGAGTTTGACTTTGACTCTTATTTTATCTGTTTGTTTCTGTATCAGGACTCATTCAAAGGGAAGGCGGTTCTATGGAGAAAGAGCTGGAGGAGCTGAGACGCAGTAGACCCAAACCGCCAGAAGGAGGGGACTTCACGCTGAGTGACTGTTTCTATTTCTCTCGAAGGGGAATTGAAAGCATTGTAGATGATGAGGTACCCTTCATCTTTAGCCACTTGATTTCCAGATAATTTAGTTTTTTTCATTCAGGTTTTGGGTTTTGTTTCAATACTTATTGTCTCCCTTTTTTTTTTTTTTTTATATTAAAGGTAACTCAGCGGTTCACCTCAGAAGAGCTGGTATCCTGGAATCTACTGACGCGCACCAACAATGATTTCCAGTACATCAGTCTGAAGCTAACACTGGTTTATGGCCTTGGTATCTTTGTGCGATACTGCATCCTCGCCCCGCTTAGGTAAACAAACACTTTGTATGTCATGCTGACAGCGAAATCAAACATTGAGTCTATTGTAGAGAAGGAGGAAATAACAAGGTCAAAGGTCACCAAATGAGCTGTAAAACTGAAACAGGTGAATATTGGATGTTCTGATGAGAAAGAAACATTGGACAGTCTTGGCAGGTGTGCTAAGTCTGATGAAAATGTTGCTTATCAGAGATGTTTGCTTGAAATCTTAGTGTATATCTTAGTATATAAGAGATCAATACTTAGTGTTCCATTGGTTTCATTTGCTTTTGTTTTGTTAATCATCAGATGAAGCTTTTGGCTTTGGATCTGAACTCTTTTGATCTCTGATCAAAGTAAGACTGGTCGGGTGATTCCTCATGGTGAAGTCATTGCTTGTGGAAGAGGCTTTGAAAGATTCATAGTAGGATTTATCTTACCTGTTGTGGATCATTCTTTTTGCGGAATTTCTAAACAGAGAAGATTCTTTTACCTCAAACCTTTTCAGCCCAGTTTGGGTACTTCCTGTGAAATGTCAGTCTGTCCTTTTTTTTACAGCAGCAAATCATCCCAAATTATTTGCTTCATTATTTGTACAGAAGTATCCATTCTGTCTGTAGCCATACCTGATCATTTTTTTGTACAGTTAGAAACCAGATCCCTTAGCTGAATCTTCTTTTGGAGAACATCCCTCCCTACCCTGCTTGTCTCTTTCTTTAGTCACAGAACTTTCCTTCTTCAAGTAATGTTTTTTTTGTGCCCTTCTAATCCAAAAAGGATTTTAACAGCATATGTTTTCTTATTAGTTGACGAAAAAAGATGATATCAGTTTTGATTTAGTCTGAGACAATGCTGTATCTGATAACAGCTGTTCTATCCTTTATATCTCTTTCGCTTAATGATGATTACAGGACTAAAAGCTTTTGCAAATTAGGCTTTTCTGATTGAGATAATTTCCAATAACTTTGCAATTATTTGCAGTTTTTAAACATAGTATCTGATCCATCTTCCTAGTGGCCTAGAGTCAAAGCAAATTCTCACCATTGCTGGAGCAATAAAGCTTAATGGAAATGGGACTCCTTTCAATCTCAAAACTTTTGACCATCATTGTATCTTCATCAAAACTGTCCTCTTTCCAGAAGGACTAAAATGTTTTGCACAAAAAAAATCAATTAAGTTTAACATTTTATATCAGAGTTAGGTTTCCAACCTTTTCTAAAGCTTTATAACATTGTGAAGACTGGTCCTAAATAGGTCTGGAAACTAGTTTTAACACACCCCTCAGATCAGAAGACCTATCAACATGCTTTACTAGTGGAAAAATATCCTCACACTTACAGTTTTGTTTCCTATATAGCAGCGGGGCAGGCAGAACTCTGTTTTTACCATCATGGGGGTGTAACTGCTTTTATAAGAGCTTACCAGCAGCTTCCTTGTCCAAAACACACAGATGTGTGTGGAAATAAAGAGGCTGTGACCTTATAGATGAAAGGGTTGCTGCCCATGATGAAAATTAAATCATTTGTTTACAAGATGATTCGGTATTAAACGTTTGACTGTTTGTTTAGCAGCATTCCCTTCACCCACACTGGATCATTTAACATTTAACAGCAACATATCTATAAAATAATGCAAAACCTCAAAGTCCACACCTGAGCATGACTAAAAACTTTTACAGGGCCTTTTTTCAAGGGTTATGTAGCAGCCATGTTTAAAATCTAGCTACATTTTAAAGAAGAGTTGGTCCTAAATCTTCCACAAGATGGATGGTATTAAAAAAAAAAAAATAAATTAAAAAAAAACTCTTGCAGAGAAAAGTTCCTCAAGTTAAGAAATCTAAATGTTTCTCACATGTTTCCCAAAGCAAAATTAAATGTTGCAGTAGCTCAAGGTCTGATTGATGTTTCTCTCTCTTATTAAACTAGTTGTTAAATGTGTGGATCTGGAGAGGCCATCCTTTTCTGAAGAGGATGCTCAATATTTTCCATAATTTTCTTTACTTTGGGAATAATTATACCAAGTATTTTATGCCTAATATATTAACTCTTAAAGCCATCTTTGATGTGTATGTAGGATTAATGTCCCGAACCCCTCAAAATCCAAATACCATCCAACTTTGAACATTTCCAGCTGTGGATTTCAGTTAAAGTCAAAGAATTAGGACATGGTCCCTTTTGTTTATTGCGTTTGATATTTCTTTTATTTACTTTGCACAGTGTAATGCTCTACTCGCAATAAAACAGTCCCACGGCATGCTTCTACCTCCACCATGTGAGATAGTTTCTTCAGTAATCTCAGGTGTGCAGTCTGGAGCTATTATTACATTTACATGTAGATGTATGCAAAAATGTTTTTTTTTTTTTTTTGACTTTTGACCCTTTTATAGAAGGAAGGCTGCCATAAACTTGAAATTTTGCACCAAGTTTGTTTTTAAATGGATTTTTTCTAACATCATATCAGCCTGATAAAGGTTAAAAAAAAAAGAAGAAAGAAACGATTAAAAGCCAAAATTGAATAATGCATTTGAATCAACAAGGAGGGTTTGTCCATTTCTTAAATATCTATAGGTTAGATTGTTTTTCTGATCTCCTGATACAGAATCTCCTTTATATCTCCTATGGGTTTCTGCCTCTCTAATCTAATTCATTCTGACATTGTCTGTGCTTGTCTTTGTTCAGGATCACACTGGCCTGCATCGGCCTGACCTGGTTGGTAATTGGAACGTCTGCCGTCGGATTTCTTCCAAATTCCAGGTGACCACAAAATCTGACAGGTTTAAAGACTGTTCCACTGAAAGAAAATCTGTCTCTTATTTCCAGTTTCTTTTTTCATCTGAATGTTCATCTTTAGGGTAAAGTTCTGGCTCAGTGAGTGGGTCCATGTTATGTGCTACAGAATCTGTGCTCGAGGGCTGTCTGCTACTATTCACTACCACAACAGGTAACCTGTCATTAAATGCTCTGCTACCATGTGAGCGATTCCCCAAAGCTACCATGCTACAACATTTAGGTTAATCCTTTCTCCTGTATTAAATGACTGAAACCCCTAAATCAGTCAGATACCTAGCTTTCTAGAGGCTTTGTAATTTATTTAGGTTTGTTGAAAAAGTGATGCATCTCAAAGTTGCTTTATGGTAGATCTAGAGGACTAGAGTTGGGAATCCCTGCTCTATTGTTGTCATATAAAATTCAAGTCCATTTTATTTTAACCCTGATGTAACTTTTCCTGAAAATACAGAGAAAATAAACCCAAAAAAGGAGGAATCTGCGTGGCCAATCACACCAGTCCCATAGACATCGTAATACTTTGCAACGACGGCTGTTATGCCATGGTGTGTGATAAATCAAACACTTTTCTGCATTTATTACATTCAGATTTCTGAAGTGTGCGTTTTTGACTGTGCCAAACCGTCTTATTCAGGTGGGTCAGGTCCACGGAGGTCTAATGGGAATTCTTCAGAGAGCAATGGTGAGGTCTTGCCCTCATGTCTGGTTTGAGCGGTCAGAGATGAAAGATCGCCATCTAGTGACCAAAAGGTTAGCTTTCAGTTCCCCACAGAACCTCTGCTGTTGTTTTCTGGGTGGTGTTGTCTTTCTTCTTCCCCTCTGTTTCTCAAAGTTCTTGATACTTTTCTGGCGTGTAGGCATGTGGATAAATTACACACAAAACCTCCAGACATGACCACATATTTGAACTTTTTTCAAAAAAGTGACTCATACAGTTGGGAAACCGGGGTCGTGTTTCCTACCATTTTTTTATGATATTTTTGCACAATGTGTGTATTTATTAAGGTATTTGAGTTTTTTCATCTCCCTTTTCTTTTCTTTCCAGGTTAAAGGACCATGTGAATGACAAGACCAAGCTTCCAATATTAATATTTCCAGAAGGTAACTTTTTGCTGCGTTATTTAATTCCATGTTTGATGATAATGACTTCATAGAAATGAGTCACTGAAGGCTGTTATTCTAGCTCCTGTCTGCGAGCTGAGCTCTGAATTGTGACCAAAAACTGATCTTGTATGTGAAGTTGGAAACGGTTCACACAACATGCTTCCTTTCATCTCCTGTATGTCTGCTCTCTGAAGGAACCTGTATTAACAACACATCTGTCATGATGTTCAAAAAGGGAAGTTTCGAAATCGGAGCAACAATATATCCTGTAGCCATCAAGGTACTTTATTTGCACATATATATAAGGAATGCACCTACAGTCATCCTTGGCATGAATGTCATATATGTTCTTTTTTTATTTAAACACATTAATACTGTTGATGTTAAGATTTGAGGTTAACAATTCAACAAAAATTGGTTCTTATATCCCTCAATAATTAAGTTGATAGACTTTGATTGTAACCTAAACCCTCTGTTTTTTGCTTCAACTCGCTTAGATGCGTACAACCAAATATTAGTATCATATTTGTTGGTGTTCAACCTATATTTATATTTAGAACCTTGATTAGATAAAAGCTCCTTCTTCCAATTCTATTTTTTTAATGATTCAAGTTGGTGTTAATAATAAATACCCTTGGTAAAAGAATGTTGCAATTAAAGCATCAAAATCCCCAAATGAATGACATTCATGGCTATAATGAGTGATTGTGTAGATTTCATTGTTGCTCTAACTGGCTTCTTGTTCGCTGTTAGTATGACCCAAAGTTTGGAGATGCTTTCTGGAACAGCTCCAAGTACAGCATGGTGAGCTACCTACTGCGAATGATGACGAGCTGGGCTCTCGTCTGCAACGTTTGGTACTTGCCAGCCATGCACCAACAGGTCGGTTTAAAGGCTTATAACCCTTAAGAACTCACCATCTGCAGACGATGGGTTAGATTTTTATAGTATTTATAGTTTCATAACAAATTTTTCTAAACTCTTTTTTTAAACTAGATTTGACCTTCTAAACGTGTTTATTTAGCCATTTCCTGGCAAACTAAAATGTTTATTCTTTATCCTGGGATGTCAGGAGGGTGAGGATGCTGTCCATTTTGCCAACAGAGTGAAGTCAGCTATAGCTCACCAAGGAGGGCTGATTGATCTACAGTGGTAAGCTATTACATTTCTATTGACCTCATCTGTAATAAATGGAACAACTTGATGGTGGGAGTAAAAAAAGATTATAGCAGGGTTAAAAAAAAAAAAAAAAAGCATAAATCTGTTAAATTAGATCATTTGATTGGTGACTGCAGGGACGGAGGTCTGAAGAGAGCAAAGGTGAAGGATACGTTTAAGGAGCAGCAGCAGAAGAAGTACAGCAGCATGGTGGTGGGAGATGACAGCAGCGGAAACAGTGACTGAGATTAACTTTCAGCACAAAGGACAAATCGTCCAACTGGTTCTGACAAGAACCGATGATGGAAACAGACACATTTACCTCTTTGTTGTTTTTCTTTTTTTTACATCGCCTGGACATGGCAGGGAACGGCCCAAATGGACTTTGAAAGAGGAGCAGCTAAATGGAAACAAAGCGATTCAAATAAGTGCAATATTAAAAAGCAGAGAAAGAAATACTCTGTTTTACAGCTGCTTATCTATTATTGCTATTAAATGCTATTGCTGAAACACCTCTGGTTTTGTACTGAGTGTCCCTTTTATAAGCTCATATGTTTTAAAACTAATATTTTGATTAAGAATGGAATCATCTTTGCATGTTAACACTTATTCTCAGAATTCTGTCCTGGTTTACTGCAAAGCACATTATTGCACATTATTTGTTCCCAGAAATTATGTTTTTAACCTGAGTAACCATTGACATGTGTAACAGTCCAGTTTACTGAGTTTAAGAGGGAAATTGTTTCACAGTATCACACACAGCTTCGACGTTTTGGACGGTTTTCCTCCTGATGCTTTTCTTTAGGCGTTGTCTTCACTGCTGTTTTTCTGACCTCTTCAACACCTAAAATCGAATTATAGAAAAAAAGTACTTTACAGCATATTGTTTTACTGATGAGAAGCTTACATTTGGCCATGAAGAGTGAGTAAAGCTTAAAGGAACTTTAAAAGCTTTAAATCCACCCAAATCCCCAAAGTTTAATCAGCTGTCAAAAACCTTTTGGTTTAATGTGGGCATGATGTTTGACTGCTCCAGCAGAAAGGGACTGAGGTGAGGGAGCTAATTGTTAGCCTGTTTATCTATCATTGGGGTTTATCACCCAGTTGTCTCTGTGTTGATTTGAGGAAGAATATAAGAAATTCTGAGTTAGTCCATTATTAGCACCCTAACTTTGTGGTATGCTCCACATCCACTAGTAATGAAACACATGATGCTACCACCACCATGCTCAACAATCTGGTATGTTGCTCTCTTGAGTCCAAATCCTCAAATCAACTCCTCCAAACTTGTTTTTCTTTTTATTTTAGACCATAAATGGCCGTGCCAATATGGGCAAAATGCATTTTTCCATCAAAAATAGAAGGTGACCATTATCTAGCATGTGCTGCTGCTTTCTCGGTGTACGCTGATCTTGATCTTCTTTAACTTTGAGACTTTCCTTCCAACATTGGCTTGAGCCTTGATAGTTACAGGGTTGTTTCTTTAAGTTCTGACATTTCGTATAATATTTTGCATCAATCTGCATCAGATGGTTGAAACTTGGACAGAACTGTATCTTGCAACAGAACAATGATTCTAAGCAGACATCCTCGTGGGTTTTTGAATGGGAAAAAAAAAAAAAACTAACAATAAACTGTTGGAATGACAGCAATCTAAATCCTGCTAAAATGTATAGATGATGCTTTAATTGAGTGTTGCAGAGAAACAAGTAACCAAATATGTCAAGAAATATTCTGCCAGAGGTAAACAAGAAACCTTTTGTTGTCATCTGTCACTTGTTAGAGTTAATAGGAAGTATGTGCTTATATCGAGACTGCATATCAGCTTTTCTTCCCCTTTCCTGGGCTAAAGCATCAAACTTTTTTTTCCAGGTGTGTATTTGATGATGCGAATGTGAATAACTATCTTTTTTTTGTTTTGTCCAAATTCTATAAGGGTAAAACTAAAACCAAATATGGTCTAGATTATTGTTTCTGAAATGTGGAGTTTTTTTATAGGATCAATGCATGGGGGGGTATTAGGTAGGAGTTGAAATGAATTATGAAATCATAGTGCACTGATGTGAAATTCAGATATCACTAATCAATGGAAACTTTAGAAATGTGATTGAAGGGAAAGTTTCCTCACCATCTTTCTTGAAATCAGTTGGATCACTGCCATATTGCACAGTCTGTAATTCAATTCACTGGGTTAATATACTGTACACCTACTTGCACACCAGTAATTAAAGACTCTCTAATTATGATATTACTTACCGGTACCTCTAATTTATTATTTTTTTTCTGTAATTCCTGAAACGCCTGATACCTGTTTGGTAGAAAATGTAGGCAAACACACACAGGGGAAATAAGCATTAGTCAGACCAATAATTGTCAGTCAGCCTATTGTCGAAACATTGACAGCAGATGTTGGACACAGTCCCAATAATTCATAAATAGAAAGTTTTATGGGTAAACAGTTGGAATTCATCATGGACAGTGTATTAAATGCACAAAAAACTGAGTCTGAATTTTCTAGTTTTTAAAAAGTATTCTTGCTGTTATGAGAAAATCAATATCAGCTGGCCAGAAAAAAAAATATTTTGTCATCAAAGTTTGGCACAGACAGGTATGATAACAGCAACAACACCTTCAAAGCATCTTACTGTTGTTAAACTTAATGTTTAAAGCTTCACTTTTTAAACTCATGAGCCAAAGCAATTTGGCCTTAGTTTTTTTTCAAAACATCAAACAGTGGCGCAGGAGCTAAGGAGCACTCACAGAGGGTTTGGAAAAACTGAGAATAGCAGAAAATGATTTTTCATGTTAAAAAACAGTGCACCAAACCACAATGCCCTATTTGTACAATCACTGCACAAGGCTCTTCTGTACAGTATAGGGTAAAGCATGATGACAGTTGATCAAAGTTTAATGCAGATTTTGACAATATAATACTGTCAAAATGCAATCTTGTCTCAAGAGGCCAAAGTCAAAGAGTGAAAACAACCTGTTTGGAGAAAGAATGGTTTTGCACATCAGTAAGAATTTATTCCCAGAGGGAAGTTTACAGACTGAGAGATAAAGGTATTAGCATACAGGTAGACTATGACAGAAGGGAAGATGCATAGAAAAAGTTAAATAAGGTTAAGAAAAAGAGCAGCGGCCTAGTGGTTTGGGCATTGTGCTTGGAATCCAGAGGTTCTGAGTTCAAGCCTAGCTCCCACAGACTGCATCTCTGGGTCCATGAGCAAGACCCTTAACCCCCACACTGCTCCCCAGTGCCGCACAATGGCAGCCCACTGCTCCGCAAGGGAATTGGGTTAAATGCAGATTGTTATTTTCGTTGCTCTGTAATTGTGACAGTGTTATGACAATAAAAAAGCTGGAAAAAAATTGTGGAGTTTTAACAAAAACAATAGTTTCAAACATACAGATGAATACAATCTTGTTTAGTTTTAGAGCGAAACAGTAAAACTGCCTAAATGACCCAGTTCATCACCTGACTTAATCAGATTTAGGTGCATAAAGAAGTTTCCCAGGATCTTTAAGATTTGGGGACAGTTGAGTTGAATTGTTCTCGGTAGGTTTTATGTTTACTGCCCAATTAGAAATCAGATTGATGCGTTTAATGGTTATTTCATGCTGTTTATATAGAAAAGAGTTCAAAATGTACAGAAGAGTCTTTCCATCCCTGTTTTCTAAAGACAACGAATATGAATAACCTGATTTAGTGTCTCACTCTGTACAGCTCAGGTTACAAACAAACAGCTGAGGCAATGTTTAAAATTAGCTCATTCCATCTCAAAGCAAAAAAAAAGAGTGTTGTTTCATGTTTCAAGCTTTAAGAGTTTAAATCATTCTAAAATTATTAACACTCTATGAAATTAAATATTGATGCTGATTATTTCATGTAACAGTTTTTTAGCCAGATTGCCAGTTTTTTCCATGAAACTGCAGTTTGTCAGTTAACTGAACACTTGAAAGGCTGCAGCTGTGGTCTTTTTTCCTATTTAGTAACTGTTTCTGTCCAGTTGCTGAAATTATCCTGACCTTAGCAGATAGGAGTCATGCTGAATGATGACTGGTCTGGCATTTACTCCATCTGGTGCCCATCGTTTGCTTGTATCCACTCCAACATCCACCCTGCCAGATGCTCCAGATGAAATCGGCATTTCTACCTACAGAGCCAAAGATGCAAGAACTGAAATGATGATAAAAAAAGAGAGATTATGATGTAAAAGAAAAGCCTACCGAGTGTTTCTAATGTTGTGAGAAGAGGATCTTGATGTTCACAAACAAGGTTGTTTGGCTTCAATATATGTGCAGGAAAATGTGGTTGAGAAGTTCCTGGAGCTGTTTGTTGTCATAACCATGGCAACAGAACCCCCAAAGGGAACTGGGATAAAAAACAAAAAAAAAAAAAAACAGGTAGGGGGCCTCCAACTAGGATGATCTTCAGCTACTCTAGTCAACTTTCTGAATGTCAGTGACTTATTTTAATCAAGTAACCTTTCTTTAACACTCCTGAATGACCAGACCCAATTAATGGCCTATGTAATATTGTTTGTTGTTTGCATCATCATGGTCTTGTCTGGAGATTCTTCAAGGATTTTTCAATCTTCTAAGATGATTTGTAACATTGGCAGTAGGGGCAAGAAATAAAAACATTGGATATAATTAGCAAGGATGAAGTTTGGTTATTTTAAATTTTCAAAGAAAATTCTATGCCTCCATTACTTGAAATCTGGGAAATCTAGCATACATGACAAGAAAGGCTGGAAATATGGTAGAAGAAATGTCACTTTACAAATGTAAGTATATATTTTACTCAATACAGTTATTGGCTGAACTTTTGTTGTGCTCAGCTAAGGTCCAACACTTTTAAGATTTTAGAAATACATTTTTTCTCATGCTAAATATGCTGTCATGCTGTTGCCATGCATAATTTGTTATATGAGGATACATTTCAGATGGTTCCACACATGAGGAACCATCAGGTCCTATCACATAGGGTTTGTATATGGTTTATGATGCTACTCCATTGCATGTATGGGCATAAGGATGAAGGGTTAAACATTTTCAGCCCTAACCCAAAAAAATCATAGGAAGTAAGTTTTGTGCAACTCTGTAGCAGAAAGGTATGCAGTATGTATGGCATTTCTGAGTTGCAAAGCCCATGATAAAGAATTAAGTATTATGTTAAAAACATTGCATGGCAGCCTGGCTTAGATAGATGTCCAAATGCATTTGCCGGGGTATCAGTTGAAAAGACAAGTAAGGCTGCAAGGTTCCTTTCTCCAAAATATCAGCACCCCCATATACCATGAAAAAATAAAGAAGATGGACAATAACTGGGATATAACTTTTCATTTACCAGCTATTATTTATTTTTTTCTTGCATTTTATGCAACTTTTTCTGTAAATTACCATTATGCTTACAGTACTAGGGAAGGAATATTTGTGTCCCATTTACCACCTGAATGTGTTGACAAATCAATTAAAACCCATCTCATGCACAAGATATATATGAAGACACTGCAACAAAGTTTGATTCATGAAACTATAAATAATTTCTTCACCATATGATTTAACTGATCTGGAGATATTGCAATGCAAAACAAAGTTCTTTTACATTTTTACAGTGTGAAACAACAGAATCCACTTTATTGATAAACTGGAAGAAAAATATTCGCAATTCTTCACATATCTGTTGTAGCAGATTTAAAGAAAAGACATCTTAGCAGGAGCCACGTTGCTTGGTGGAGAAATATTGGGTCCCATTAGGATTCTTCCTTCTCATCTCCATGTGTGATGATGTAGCAGAGCTGTTTGTAGTCGATATTGCCAATTGGGTCAATCGGTGCCAGAGTAAAGGCCTGCTCCACCTATAATGTTTATGAAAACATATTCTAAGCTTAATGTTATCAGAAAATTGTTACATCTGACTCTGTGAAATCTATGAATTAAAACTACTGACCTCTTCTGCAGTGAATTTGTCTGCCTGGTTCATCAGTAATCGTTTAAACCTTAATAAAGACATAGATATTCAGAAATTCTTTATGTCATAGAGTGATGGGAAATATAAGCAATGTTAGAGCCAAACAGTAAAAGTGAAAAAAGTCTTACTCATCCTTATTAACAAAACCTGTCCCATTGGGGTCAAAAGGTTTGAAAGCAGCAAGAATGGTGTCTTCAGGATCAGTACCTGCAACATCGAATATAAATTCCACATTTATCTTTTGAAAGTTTTTAGTTCATAATGTAGCATTTCAGCTACAAAAAAACCTCACCGTTAAGTTTCTCCCCAAAAAGGGTCAGAAACACTGTAAAGTTAATAGGACCCTTCCCTTCATTCAGCATCTCCTCCAGCTCCTCATCCTTAATGTTAAGTTTCCCTGGTAAACAAACAACCAGTGAGCATGATTATAAGCAGCAACAGTATGTAATATAAGTGGCGAGTACAATTAGTTTTTTTTATGATGCAAGGGTCTATCATGATGGTCTGCTATGTGGATTGCAATAAGATGAGGGAAGGAATTAAACACCCAGCTGAGCATAGGTCTCCTTCAGGTCCTGCTTCTTGATCACACCATCTCTGTCCTGGTCAATGCAGCCAAAAGCCTGTAGAAGTAACCAATATGGTGACCCAATATGACATAAAAAAAAAACAATAACATATCTAAAAGGGAATTATTTATCATTATAATTAGACATATAAATAGACATAAAATACAGACATATATTATATTATATCTTCTTCTGAATAGATGCAATCTAAGAATCATTTAGAGTTTTGTGGCTCACAAATATTTAATTAGTCTTAAATGTTAAATGTTAGTTGTCTTAAATGAATTTACTGTTCTTTTTACAGGGCAGAAGGCTGAAGAATTTAAAATCATATTACATTTTCTGATAACATTATATTTAACAAATATTCTAAAAAAATCTCTGAAAAATGAGATCTGAAAAAAATGTGTCCCTCTTCCTACTTCAAACACTGAACTAATAATTCTCACCTGGTCTTTGTGTTTTCAGACATCTAAAAAAATAAAATAACCTTGTGGAAGGGGCAGCTGAAGGAAATAGTGATAAATAATTTTAGAAATCCATTTCGCCTTATTGTTTTTTCAAATTCCTAAATTCCACTTCCATCATTATTGCTCCATTTCTAAAAATCCATGCATAGTGATACAAAATCAAAAGTAAAACCTCTGAACGAGGATTTTTGTTTGAGAAATATTCAAATAAAATAATCTGAGTGTTGCTGTAACTAATTTTATCCACTTTTTTTTTTGCAAAGAGAAAAATTAGAGAGAAAATAAACAAAAAAAATAATTACTTGATTCATTTCCTTCAGATTAATATTGCTTTTAATTCAACTAAACTGAATTTTATACATCAAATGTGCCATTTGATGGTTTTTTCAGGTAGAAAATGTGTTCTTACATAAACAGCTAAAACAAAATAAAAAATAAATAAAGGAAAACACAAAAAGAAGTTTAAACATTTGACACAAATTAGTTGATGATAACAAAAACCAAATATAATCTTGGAGGGAAATGGATCCAGTGCCTTACCTCTTTGAACTCCTGTATCTGTGACTGCTCAAACATTGAAAACACATTGGAGCAGGACTTCTGATTCCCTCTCTGCCTTTTATTGGAGGCCTTTTTACTTGCCTGAGAAGATTAGCAGAAAAATGCATCAAATCTGCTATTATAAAAGCAGAACATAATTCCATACAGAACAAATACCGTTTTATATTCTTAATGATTTATATCAATGATAAAAACCTTGAGGGACTCACCATGTCTGTTAGAATAAAAGTAGACTCTCAGACAAGGTGTGATGCTGGGGAGGGTTTTATGTAGAGTCCATCTTATCGGGCCTCTTCCTATAATAGCTTGCAGTTCGCTGCAGAGCCCCTTACATGGCCATGTGTGCTCTCTGTGTGTCACAGAGGTTACTTGATAAGAGGTGAAGTATGCTGGTTTAGTGGGGAGCACAGATATGGGCAGAGAGATGTGGACAGACAATGGAAAGAGACCTCTGATATTTGACAGGCAGTCAGACAAATTATATCATTATACTTATCCAGCTTACCTCACGTCGCTCTTTACCCCTTGCTTTTTAGGAACTGTTTCACTCAAGTATTAGCTTAATTAAAATTTAAATTCATTTTAATGCTTATAAAAACTTTAAAAGGTCAGATATTTGTCATTTTGTTGCATAGTATTTTCTGAAAATTTTATATTCAGACCATGGTTCCATTTATTGTGGTTGTGATCCCTATTTAGGCCAGTGGGCAGAAAAGAAATCTGACAAACTTTTATGTCTCATGCTTTTACAATTATTATAAACTTTGCAAATTATGATGAAATCAAAGAGAAGGTCCTCCTAATCATATCTCCATTCCACCTTGTTCCCTTGCTTGGGTCATCCATTGCCTTATTTTCCTGGCACTCAGGGATCAATTGTATTGCTGTTCTCTGTTAGAACATCTGTTGGCCTTTTGTAAGCAAATATTTAAAGAAATAAAGACTGCTTTGCTTTGTTTTTTCAATTTGGAATGGTGGCATATTAATAAGAGAGCAAGATGTTTATGTCCTGGAGAGGGAGCAAGATAGCTGGTACAGAACTACATCTATTACTCACGATCCCTGAGCTACAGTGCACTCCTGGCCTCTACACAGTCGGGCAGCCCACTGCAACCTAAGAGACTGTTTTATGACACAAGGGGGAAAAAAATCCTCATTGTGGGAAAGAAAAAAGATATTTCCTTTCCTTTTAATCAGCTCCAGCTGGTGTGCTACAACCAGTTTGCATAAGCAAAGAACCGTGTTCTTGCATAGATTTGGAATATAATACTTACTGGCTTACCAGTTTCCAGAGGACAGTCATGGTTACTCCAATGCTTTTGCCTTTGAAAACTCTTATTTTACTGAGAATACTAAATAAGGTTGAGACTTAGGGGTATACGTAATCTATATTTAATTCTAAGATACCTTGTAGCAGTGGGTGGGTGAAAATGTTTTCTTGGTATGCAACAGATCATGTGTAAAGAGCTTTGTAAATTATGAAAGTTCAATAAAAATAAAACAAGCTGTCTGCTCAGTGGCGCAGTGGGTAGCACTGCTGCCTTGCAGCAAGAAGGTAGTGAGTTTGATTTCTGGCCTGGGGTCTTTCTGCATAGAGTTTGCATGTTCTTCCTGAGCATGCGTGGGTTCTCTCTGGGTACTCTGGCTTCCTCCCACAGTCCCAATACATGACTGTTAGGTTGATTGCCTTCTCTAAATTCTCCTTTGCTGTGAATGGTTGTGTGTCTATGTGTTGACCTGTGATGGACTGGCGACCTGTGCAGGGTGTACCCTGCCTCTCGCCCGAAGACAGCTGGAGATAGGCACCAGCATCCTTTGAGACCCCACTTGGGATTAAGCATGTCAGAAAATTTATGGATGGATAAACTGTCTCTAATTGAAGGTATGTTTCTTGAGGCTGGTAAAAGTTTTGTTCCTCTATGGTTTTTTTCTTCCATCATTATAACGTTTCGAAGCTTCAAAGCCATTTTATAGGGCAACCATATTTCTTTGATAATTTTCACATTTCTTGACCAACTGGACTTTTACTTTTAAAGTCCACTGCAATTGTTCAGCACTAGTATTGCAAATGAACCTAACTTAAACCAGTCCTGTAGAAAGATGCTGGAAAGACGTTTCAAGAGAACAGCTGTGGTGTTTGGTCCAAGTTAAAGCAGCCCATTGAGTGTAAAGTGTTTAATTAGGATTTTTATTTACACTTAGGCTTAATATATTTAAGTTTACACATAAGAAAAAAAAAACGGTATATGCTGAGAAAGTAAATAGATTTTAAACACAAAACATTAAATAAACAATAACAAAGTACTATTTATATGCTTACAAACAGAATAACAGGAAAGCAATTGATTTGATTTAGTGCTGCTTGACAACAGCCTTTACAAAACATTTAAGCTGTTCATGAACCTGTTTGCTCCAGTTTCAAAATATGCAGTCCAAACAACCAGTGCATGTGTTTCACATGAGCTTTCGAGTCATTTAAAGTTTCAAATGCAACAGTAAACAAGTGTTTTAAGGTCAGAGAAAATACAACCACTACAGGTTGGTGTGCTACCACGAAGTCTGTGTTTACAAGACATTAAAAGGCCTCCTTTTAATGTCTATGTTCTCCTTTGCTCAGAGACAGAACCTCAGAAAAGGCTTCATTGACATCCAGAGTTCTAGCTTTCTCTGCTGTTCTTCAGTACACCGCTTTCTTTAGATCCATGATGCCATCTTACAAGCCACTGCTGAGATAAGAGCCGCTCCACGCCCGCTGCCCTCCTCCGACTGCAGAAAGGTTATCTCAGAGTGAGGAGTGAGTTCCCTGACAACTTGGTGGAATCGGTCACGGAAACTAGAAAACAGAAGCACATCTGTTAGTATCTTGCTACATATCTGATAAAAAGATATATATATTAAAAAAGCACAATAAATGTTTTTTTTTTACTCAATATTTGTTTATGCCTTTCTCTACTATTTGTAGATATTCAGACAATAAGACTCTTACTATGGGTGCAGCTTGTAGACAGATCCATCAACCCCAACTGTGATCTTCAGAGTATCCTGGCCTCTTCGCTCCCGCATAAGATTGATGACTCCAGCGAGGCCTGCGCCACACATATGAGCAGAGCGAGTGGAGACGCTCTCACAGACCAGCCGCACAATGTCACAGTCCAGCTCAGAGGGAAGAACGCCCAGTGAAGACAGGATGTTGTAGATCTGCTTTCTGTCGCCAGAATCACTAGAACATTTGCAAAAGGTCCCATTTTACAACCCAATTCTACAGAATTTGCTTTGTGGGAAATTCTATTCACACTAAACCCCAAAACCCAATCAATGCAAAAAAGAAAAAAGAAAATTCAGCAGCTACTGTATCAAAGCAACTTTAAACCAACAGGCCAAGAGAGGATTATTATGAAATTAAGCATTGTAAATGCTTGTTTAATACATCAAACATTAGTGGTAGCTTTACAATGTAAAACTTGAAAATGAATTAAATAATACAATAAATCAGACAATTTATTCATTATACTGTAAGATAATTAAATCTTTAAACCAATAGCTAAAACTTCCTCACATGATCCTATATGATTACCTCCTTTGTTTTCTTTGTATGTAACAGAATACAATTTAAAATATATATATATATATTAAAACAACTTCCTATGTTGTGTGGAGTGATGGAAATTTATTCCAAATGTTTTTTTTTATGTGCCAGTTGTTTTTATTTTTTATTTTTTTATAGTAGTTGTAATTTGATGGCCATATACAGCTTTACCACTTTGTTACTTCCATTTTATCAGCATTAAAGCATCTGTAACCTAGTAACCTATTTGCATGTCTGGGTTTTATGAGCGATAAAAGTAAAGTGTTTTTTTCCATTTCTTGTTATTGATGCTTACCTTTCCACCTGCGAGACAAAACACGTCTCAAAGCTGCCACGGGTCATCAGCTGCTCTGAGGCTTCGCCATTAAACAGCAGGTTCTCATTAATCAGCTTCATCAGGACGAGCCTCACAAGCTCCCCCATGTACTTTCCACTGATCACCTTCTCGTACCTGCATCAGAAGAAAACAAGAGAAGAAAGAGGGAGTTGTTAATATAAAGACGGTGAAGAAAAACAAATGCTCTAAGATTAAATACGTATATTGAAGTATGGGGGATGAGGAGACCGGATGAGGAAGGAGACATCAAGGCTAAAGCTGGACTCAGCAGCCAGTATAAAAGGTAAACAGCCATTAGGCTTGCAGATGATATGGCAAAAAGCCGAAAGGGGTCATTAATCTGCCATCTCCACCGGCCGACTGACCAACCACTGACGTATGAAAGCTCTGTCCATTTACTAACATCCTGAGGAAAACAGCTGGTATCTTGGCAACTTCACAGAGACTAGAGTTTAGAGTCAGGTGAGTATTGCCATAGTTGGATGATTAATTCATAAAAACACCACGAGATAGTGTGTGTGGGGGTGGAGGGTGGTTGGAATGTGACTTGCCCTGACCTTTGTCCTGATTAAATCCAATCAATAAAGGAAGATTGGAGAGCTAGGTTCAAACGTGCACATATGTGTGTGAAAGTGCTGAATGTTTAAACCTAATGCATATTTTTTACTCACAGCTGGTGTCCTGGGTTGATTGAGGCCTCATCCACCACTCTGTCGTACTCAAGCCTAAACTCCTCCAGCTCGCCATTGTCTCCAAAGGCTCCCCATTCTGTGTTCACACACATCCGGCCCTCCTCACCCTCCACCAACTCCACAGTTCTCATCTCCTCCATGTAACAAGCATTACAACCAGTACCTTTGAAGAAATGCACAAAAACATCATATCCCTGTAAGTTACAGTCATATTTCTGCATTATCAAAGGGTTACCAACGCTTATTTTTGTGATTAAACTCTCTTTTTTTTTTTTTACTATTTGTCACTGTCTCAAACTGGCCATAAAAATGTCCCTCAAAAAAGAAAACATGTAGATGTGTCTTTAAGCAGCTGACGAGCTTATATCGATGTACTCAAACAATAACATAAATATCTGAAAGTAAACAATAAAACCTTGGCTTTGGAGCTTATTCAGCCATTTTAATGAGAATATATCTTTGACAAAAACGATTGTATGTTTGTCTGTAATAAATAAACTTATTTTTTTAAATAATGAACCAACCCACACTACTGTCTCATTCCAAGCTACTTCCCCTACATGAGTTTATGGTTTCTTACCAACAATCATCCCAACTTCACAGCTTCGGTCCTCATAGTAACAGGAAACCATGGTAGCTACAGTGTCGTTCACCATTGCGACTACATCCATCTCAAACTCCTGCACGATAGGATCAAATCATAACACATTCGAATATTCTCCCTGTATGCTGATGACAATGTTGTTTTTAAAGAAAAACAATATCTAAATTTGCTCACCCCTCGTCTCTTGATGGCATCTCGGAGCAAACCAACAATATTGTTCCCTTCTGCCCCAGAAGCCTTGAAACCTTTGGTCCAGTTAAGCAAGATTCCCTGTTTGAATTTAAGTTAGTTTAATATAAAAAATAAGGAATGTTTCTTGCCCGTCTAATAGATTGAACAATATTTATACCTTATCAAGGTCCTCATGTCGTACAGGGAAGGAGAAGGTGAAACCAAGAGGAAGCTTCTTGTGTTTAATGTGGTGTTTATCCAAAAAATCAGACATGCACTCTGCTATGTAGTCAAATAGCTGTATAGACAGCAACAGAAAGGACATCAGAGTACATCTAGTTTTTAAACAATCACAGAATGAAAGTCTTAGAGCAGAAAACTACCAAAGACTGGTGTTGTTTAAAAGCAAAATAAACGGTAATTGAATCTTACCATTTCAGCAGTCCCTGTCATGGCGTCTTCAGGAATTGAATACATTTGGTTCTTTGTTTCCACTTTGAAGGTCCCCTCTTCATCTTCACCCACTTTCACAAGCATGACACGGAAGTTTGTCCCTCCAAGGTCCAGAGCCAAGAAATCTCCAACTTCTGGTTCACCAAACAATAATAAATTAGAATTTTACATTTTGACTCAACAGGAGAACAATTTTGTCAAGTTTTTTTTTTCTTTTTTTTTAATCAAAGGATTATTTCTCCCTCTTTGTGAAGTGTTATTTCCTACCTGATCCTTCTGGAGTGGAGCAGACGTAGGTAGGAAGCATTTTGACACTAGCTGTTTCGTGGGTTTCTAAACGTAACCCCCGGTTCATTTCATGCTGCATCCTTTTCATCACTTCTTCCAGCTCTCCTTTGTTCAACCTGAACTCAGACAGGATATGTTCCACCTGCAGTCACAGAGGAATTAGAGTAGATTAGCGACTACATAAAACATAATTGTCCCAGCTGTCCCTGTGTATGTGTCAGACAGACGTTGGTCAGCCTTTTACATAAGAGTTTGATAAAGCCCAGGAGCAAATATAAACGATGATAACATTTATATCCTGGGAAAAATAAGGAGGACAAAAGAAGAAAAGATTTTTCCTCTGTAAAGTTTACTCTACCATAAAAACTTTATTTATAAGTGTCTCAAAACCAAAGTTGAAGCAAACTGCTGTACATAGCTACAAACTATAAACATACATTAAAAGAGAAAAAAAAAAGATAAAATAATGATAATACATTAAACACAATGAAACTAGTAAAACAAACTAGGTTGAGCCAATTATTGCCCATTTTAAATGCTAAAGAATATTTTTTTGAAGACATGTTTTAAAACCAGGTAGTTAAAGAGACTATAATGTGGAGGAGAAGGTAATTCTACTGTTGCGCAGCAGATAGGAAAAGACCCTGCCCCCTCTGAGTTTCCTCCTAGACCTTTGTATCTGCATAGGGATGAGATTTGTAGACGTTCAATAGAGAAAAATCATTCAAATATTTGAAAAGTAAGTAATAACTTTAGAAGAAACTCTGCAATGCACAGACAGCCTGCAGATACAGTAGTATCGTTCAAAAGATGGACGGCAGCATTTTCAACCAGCAGTAGACAAGAGAGCAAGGACTGACTGGCCTCCTTATGAAATCCTTTGCACTAATCTATGCAGGATGGACGGAAAGTTTGCTGTTTCAAAAAGTCACCTGGAAAGAGAAATTTAACTTGCTATGCATATAGTGCTTTGATTGAAAATCAAAGCACTATATGCAAACTTTCCTTCTGCTCTCTTCTAGGTTCGGAATATAGAGGCAGTAAGTACATAGCATAAAAAGTGGGCTTAGAATTGAGCCCTATGGGACCTCACATGACAGAGTGGTGCAAGATGCTGATTCAGAAATGTAGACACTCAGGCAATGCTTATCTAATGACTTAAAAATGCTAATCAACCCTGTTAAGATTCTAATGAAACTAGTTAAAGACAGCAGAATAAGGATGAAAGGGTCTGAGTCAGGAGTTGTTTTCAGTAACATAAAACAGTATCATGTTTGATGAAACATTTTTAATATTTGCCTCTTTGCCAAGGCTCTGGTACTGACACTAGCACTCTTTGACCTTTTGATGCCTAAGCAATGTTAATTTCACATATCCATATTTTTCCATGCTGTAGATAGAAAGCCAATCTTACCATGTAGATTTTTTCAAGCACATCACTGTAGCTACCAGGCAGCTTCACCATCTGGTCGAGATAACTGCTGATGCACGGCATCTTGGAAGGTTTGGTTGAAGATGAGCTCGAGTGTGTTTTCTAAGAATAGGGAGTGCGTGTCCACCCTGTGTGGTTGGTTTTAGAGTCACTAAAGTGTGAGTGTCAGTAAGACCCTTGGCCGTTTTTATGCCCAGGTAAGGTGGGCTGGATGTGCTGAATTGCCCTCCCCTTTTCTCAGCCTCACTCCATCAGGTGATGAAGCTTCAAACACACGCCCACGTTAGTTCAAGATAAGGATGGATGGTAAAGTTCTAAGAAAAAAACCTAAATCCTCTGTGTGACCTGATTTCAAATATTGGGTCCAAGGTCAGTGCACAAAATCTAATTCAATCTTAAATGACTTTTCAAACAATCAGATTAGAGTTTTACAATTACTGCTGACACATTGACACATGACCATTTTTTTGCTATTAGTTACCTGTACCTGTTTTAAATACAAATATATATGTATATATATATATTGTCAAAGCAGATAATTATGATTTACAGGCATTATCATTATTATTAGTTTATTGTAATGCTGATATGGGTCACTTACATAACTAAGAATGGCTGGCAATTTTATTGCTTTCAAATCTCAAAGTTTCATTTTGAAGATTATTGTCTGCACTGCAGTTGTAGTAAATGTTGCAAGACTTATTGTTGTTGTCTTTTATTCATTTTTTTGTAATAATGATTCAATCCCTTATATTGCTCACTATCATTTATGTATTGGCAGCATTCCAGTTCATTCTAAAGCCTGTGTTTTTACTCTCATTTTGACATTTGCCTGGGTTTGATACAATCCATTCTAACAATAAAAATTATATAAATCTGATCAGAAATCTTGTTATAAAACCCCCATCTTCTTACTAAGAATGATATTGTGTAATACTAAAGGGTTGTTCAATGGGTCAGAGAGTTCCACGTTAGCTTTGTTAAAATTAGAAGCAGAACTAAAATTAGGCACAGGGAGGAGTGACTGACCTCTAAAACTAACAGTAGCGCGATAAGGATGAAGGCCTCATGCTCTTATCCGATCAAGTAGTTTAACAGATGACAGGTCAGAGCTTTTTATAACTCTAACTGAGGTTAGGCCTAAAGAAAGTAAAATCAACTTAACCTCTCACCCTGAAACTCTTACTATAGGGGTCTAATAAGGAAAGTAGCCTGTGGAATTTGCCATAACTCTAAGTCTTACAGTACTGCTGAGAATTTCTATTTATTAGTTTTTTCAAGGATGATAATAAAATAGTAAATTGTTTAAAGAAAAACCTACCTTTTAGGTAGGTTTTAGACACCTTTTAGAGATTATGATAAGATTATTATTTTTTTAATATTTTACAATAGATTAGAATATAAATGCATGCTCCGATTGTATTTTACATCATCTTTCACCTGACCTGTTTAAATCACAAGGAAGTCCTGAAAATAAAGATGTGTTAAAAGGTGGAGATAATAATTTGCAATGTAGGCAAAGCTTTGACCTTTACACTACCATTAGATTTGATTTCAAATGTCTTATTTGTTAAATGGATGGAAAATTAATTATGGGGACATTTTTTGATAGATTTTTTTTTTCTTACAGTTTAGTTCAGGCATGTACCTCAACTTTAATAGAATACACAAACTGGAATGAATGTACTTGCATAAGGTTTGATAAAGAGCAGATTCTGCATATGACTAATTGTAAAATTTATATTTATTTTTAGGAAGAATCACAAAATTGGTTTGAGTTTTACTTGACCTTTACCAGAAAGAACAAGCATTATTTATATGAGACAGATTTAATGCTAAAAGTCAATTTTAGAATTACAGCAAGCAACAAGTCAATTTGCACTGGGAAATTTAGAAAAATTCCCAGGTAGGCTGTAAAACAATAAGACACAAAATGTACCCAGTCAGTGTTGTAGCCTTTTACTGAAAAGAGTTGAACATGTACCAAGAGCTTGTCGATAGCTGATTATCCAGCTAATTTAACCCGCTCTGGCTGTTTGAACAGAGACCTGCCTGATGGAGCTCCAGCTGTCCCTGACAAAGTCAGCAACAGAACCAGAACAAAGATTAAGGCTATAACATTACTTTATGTAAAGTTATGTTACATTACTTTAATTTATGATTCTTATGCACATTTTAATCCTATATCCTTGGCATTCGCGGACTATGTCATCTAAGTCAGGGCAAATCTGAGAAAAACTTCCTTCTAGATAAAACTCTGCTGTGATTGCTTTTCCTTTGTGAAATAAGGCCTGTGGTATAGTTTCTAACGTACTTCTGAATTACTTAACAATCCAAGGTAGGTGTAACAGAAAAGCTGTGGTTTCTGTTGCCATATTTAAAATATTTTCACTTTAAGTTTATTTTAATATTTTTCCCACTTATGATGTTTAATTATTATGTTTAATGTTGCTTTGAATTATTCACTTAAAAATATACATTGTTTTAACTTCTAATCTAATTTACTACATTAATCTAATTTAATTTACTACATTAGGTTAAAACCAAAGTGCACTAAATTGAATTGAGTTTAATCAAACTTAACCAAATCGAATCGATTACTAGCTCTTTAATCTTTCACCGTGATGTAATGTGATAGAGTGATGACCTGTTCAGAGGGTTACCCACCTATCCCACATTGATGGTTAAAAACAGGCACCAGTCCTCTGCAAAGGATCGGAATAAATGGTAAATGAATGGATTGATCAAATGTATTCAGTAAATCCTTCTACTGTGTGCATACTTTGTTTTTGTCTCTTTTTTTCTTGTTTTTTTGTAGGACCTTATATATTGTAGTATTCGTTTCCACGAATACATCCATGTCTAATTACTCATGGCAGTAACAAGCATTAGATCGCATTGATCCTTAAACAGGATAAGATTATTTCTAATAAAACCAAAGGACAGTTTTGCTCAATTGTTGAATCAGGAAATTCAGATAAAAGCTTGCATGGTGATGTGTTTATATGCAGCACCCTGCACACTCATTAGGAGCCAGTGTAATAAAAAAAAAAACAAGTAAACAACATTCTTTCTATAAAGAACTGGTTACCCAAAGATGTTCTTCTTGTACTGCAATAAAAATGACTTTTTTACCGTTTTACATGCAGTAAATGTGGTTTTTATTTTATTTGAATTGGACACTGTTTAGTGTTTTCTCTATTTATTGCAGCTGTAACCACTACTTCTTGAGCAGTGAAATAAAAGTATTTATTCTCCTTCTCTCTAAGAACAAGTCATCTGGATTTGTTGGAATGATGAAACCACCAAACTTATTGCGACATTACCTTGAGAACTGTTTGATTGTTTGCACACACTCAGCTAACCTCTCCTATCTGTATATCCAAAAGGCTTGGCCTCTCTGATATGATTCCTACTTATGTAACCTGTCATGCTCTGTAATAAAGGTTATATATGAGGTCAAATCTCTATATTTAAATTTTGCTCTTACCTTTTTTTTTTTTTGTCATTTTGCAGAAATCTTTTTTTTCCAACTTTTATTGAAAGCAGCTTTTTTTGTCAATTTCATGCACAACTTGAATTAGGCTGCTTGGTTTTACTTATGACTTGTTTAGATGTCTGTTCTGGATTCAAAGTTTGACCATTACCTTATCCATCGCTTCACAACAAGGGTTAAATCCTGTTAACTGTCCTGTGAACCATCAGTGCTCTGCTGTTTAAAGTGTCTTAAATTCCGTCTTCTAATGATGTTTTGCTTAAGGTCCGGACATCAAATGTAAAAAAAAAAGGAAAAAAAAATCTTTATCCTCTAATGAGATATGGATCAACCATTATGAGACAGATATGTCCAGTCTGTGAGTGAAACATTTACATCTCTGCTGTTTTTCTCACTTGAAAAAAATCCATTGGAAAACAAGCAGGAAAAAGGGCTTATGTTTTCTTCTCCATTCTTGCAGGAGTTTTATACAAAGAAACAAGCATTTGTCTTCAAGAGTGCAAACAATCCCCCTTGTAGGTGCAAGCCAAAGATATTTACAGGAATAAATGCAGATGCGGATGTGTCATCATTCTGGTGAGAAGGATAAATTAGATAAAAAATTCTCTCTTCATCCTCATTTCAGTTAGGATCAACGTAATGAAAGGGCTACAGGTATCAGTTAAAAAAAGAAATATAAACCAGACCTCCCATGGATAATGCGTCTTTGTTAAAAATATAACTGTATACAGAAATGTAAAAAAATAAGATAAATCCCAAACGTCCAATTTATAACTGAACTCCACACTAAGTGCAATGCTTTAGTTTGACCAGCTGCAGTTCTTGGAAAGTCACATCCTGTATTCCCTCTGGTGTTGCATATCCAACAGATGCACCGAAAGGCTTAGCGGTTTCCACTTTGTGTTGCCTGGGAAATTTCTGACAGGCATACTTGTGCCATGGAAAACACTTACTTACCCTGAGTTAATTGGCTAGGGGGGAATTGTTAAATGGAGCAAGATTACCAGAGACAACATCAATTGAGTGGACCATGTTTTGGTTAAAGAAACGGCTGATTGACTAACAAAGACAATTCATTTAAAACTATAAATTAAATAAAAAAAGATGTATCCCTGACAGTAAATGAAAATACTGTATAGTTTATCAATATGTTATTTTATCACTCATGATTACTGTGAGGAAAAAAAGGAACTACTGGGGGACTTCTGCAGGAGCAGTTCCACCACACTGGTTAACGTTAAGAGAGGTGATGCTGAGACAGTGGACACTTAAAAGTGCCCGGGTGTTCACCTGAACAAAACATGGACTGGAGTGACAGAAATGATTCTTTTTAACAGGAAGGGTGAGAGCAGACTCTAATGCTTAACAGAGTGAGATGTTTTTTTTGGAGGAGATGCTCCTAGCTGAACATTTTATGACTCTGCTGTGACATCAGACATTTTTTTTCTGGTATAGCATGTTAGAGTAGCAGCTTATCTGCTGGGGTAGATAAACTTATCGGGAAAGCCAGCTCTGTACTTGGAGGTGGTGGAAGATATTAAGACCATTACAAAATAGTTTATTTGCCTTTGTGCTATTTTCAGATGACACTACCCTTATTGGGCTGAAATCCTGGGAGGATGAATCTGACTACAAATGGGAATTAAATCATCTGGTGACCTGGAGAACATTCTGGGAGCTCAGACTTGACAATAGTAATAGAGCGTAGTAGTGCAGGTTCCCCCTGCACCATCATCTTCTGCAACTATTATTTGCATGAGGACCTGTCCATATCCAGGGCACCATCATTGTTTAGGTTCACATAAGAGCCAAACATCCCCTCCCTCACTAATATGACACAGCAGAGGATGAACCTCTGCAGAAGGTGAAGAAGTTCAGTCTACAAAAGACGTTTTTGATGTACTTATACTCCAACATCATGAAGTCCATCCTTCTCCTCCATCTCCCTTTGGTTCATTGCTACCACCACCAGAGACAAGGGCAGTCGGCAGCTTGTCATTTGCACTGCAAAGAAAATGATTGGCTTCCATCTTTCTTCTTTTCACGAGCTGTACGCCTCCAGGACTCTGAGGAAAGTATGACAGATTGGGGCTGATCCCTCCTATCCTGGAGTCAAGCTGTTTCAGACTGTCCCCTAATGTCCAATAACCAATAACCTTGCTCTATCTCTGCTAAAAAGTAGCAGAATGCCCCCTATTCTCTTGTTTTTCCTACCTTGCATTTTTAATTGCTTATTATATCTGTTTCCATTTTTTTATGTCTGCTGTATGTTTGTCCTTATTTAGATCAGAATGCTTATTTGTAGATCATATCAAAGGTCAGTGTGATAAAACATTGCCCTCAACTGGAAATTAATTAAGAAGTAACTAAAGTCCAAAGATAAGTATTAAAAGGTATTTTTAAAGATTCAAAAATTATATTCAGTAAGATTTTAGATGATTTCAAGAAGGTCAAGGGCAAAATAAAAAAGACTGACAGAAAAGGTAAAGGTCCAAAAAGTATTCCATCATCTCAAGACTTTTTGTAAAGAAGTTTAACTAAAAGTTTCCTTCAAACTTGGCATTATATCACTTAGGAAAATCAGATATGTGATTCAACATTGCTGTTAAACAATGAAACTGAAGTTCTTTACTCACTCTATATGTTGAAGATTCCACTAAAGTCTATAGTTTAGGATTTGATGAGGAAATCTTTTTTTTTTTTTGCAATAATGTATGATAAATCCAAGTCTTAACTCTTAAAGTGAGCTAAAAATAAATTAATAAATAAATGAATAAAAACTACAAAAAAAATTAAATAAAAATCAGGTTAAACCAACTACTGTCAGAAGATGGCAGTGCAGTACTCTCTTTGAGGCAGAGACTGGTGTTCTTCCTCAAAGTGAGCCATTAGAGTGTGTTTCTATTTCAGCTGTTTCTCCAAAGAATATTGACTTTTCTATTATAAAGAGGCAAAAAGGAAGTATCCCTACAATGCAGACTTTTCAAACAGTAGCTTACTTTGAAATAATCTGGAGCCCTTTCATTGACATTCTGCCCTCTCTAGACTTGGCTGTTTATGGTGAGCCTTCCTGGACCAGCTTCAAATTAGCCCTTTGCAGATTCTTCTTCTGTAACTTCCTCATTGGTCTGCTTGATATGAGTGGGGTGTTGAATTAAATAGATATGAATGTGCTCAGATGGATGTGTACAGAAATAAAAGAAATCACCTTTTTTTTTCTTTTGCTTTGTTTTCTTTTTCCTCATTTTTTTTTCTTTTGATGTTAAACAAATCTGAAATCATCATCCTTATATGGTATGTCTGTAAGACTACACATCAGTAAATTTGTTTTATAAAATAAAACGTTCAGTATTACTGTAAATGTTTGCTATGCGCCATGGATATATTGTAAAAGCTTCTGTTAATAAAATGAATCTTTAAAAAAATGAAAAAACAGTGGCTGACTAGTGACCTTTTCACAGCTATTTATACCGGTAATATTTTTTGTGTATTTTAAGTTTTATCTTTCATGTTCTACCTCCCAATATGGACTTGTTCACATGTACCAACACCTAAAGAGAGGATGAGGCGTGTATTTAATAACAAAAACTGAATTTACATTTGTTAGTTGATAAAAATGATAAATTATTTTAATTAATAATGAGTAATTAAATTAATCTAAGTAATTATTTAGTATTTTTAATTAATTTACTATTTTATTCTTTGACGTATCAATGTAGATTTTAGAATTGAAATTTTTTATTTTGTCAGGCTTCTCAAGACAATTTAAATATATTTTATTTGCTTTATTTTGCTACATATAATCTGTATGTTGTCTTTTGTACATACACCAGGCCTGTAGGTGTTACAATGGGTAGAGGAGGTTAGACCAGACAGGGTGGTGGTCTGTACAGATTCCAAAGCAGTTTTAGAAAGTATTCAGGGAGAAGGAAATTATAGAAAAGATTATATAGGGGTGGCATTGATATTTGGTTATGCTGGGTTCCAGCATATGAAGGTGTAAAAGGCAATGAAAAGGCAGATAGAGGGAACAATAACAATTAAAATTCCTTTTGGGAAAGGGGAAGGTAAATCACTTATTAAGAATAAAGAAATGAAAAAATGGCAAAAGAGGTGGAACGAAGATAAGAAAGGAAACGGATCATATAAGGTTCAACAGGTATTAAATAGAATCATTAATGAGAGAAACAGAAGGGAAGAAGTAATAATGATCAGATTAAGAGTGGGTCATACCTATTTTAATGACAATTTCTATTTAATAGGGATGAAAAATAATGATAAATGTGAAGGATGTGGAGAAAAAGAAAATGTAGAACATGTACTGATGAACTGTAAAAACTTATAAACAAGAAAGGGAGAAATTGAGAAGGATGGTTGCAAATAATCTTAAAGGAATATTGGGAAATAAAGGAAATATAAAGGATATTCATAGATTAAGGAAAGCATTATTTATTTATCTACAGAATACAAATTAAAAAATACAATTTGATGTGAAGCAATGTTGCTACACACTCATGTACAGTAGGTGGCGGTATGCACCTTAAAGTTGCTTACGATCCGCCATTATAGAAAAGAAGAAGAAGGCGGCCTGCAGGTGGCGCTTTCTTCTGTAGTTGGTCGTACCAGGAGGAGAAGAAGAAACTGCGACGCGTTTGTTTCCACCGAGTCAACTCACTTGTGTCTACGGAACTTCTTCTTTTTCTGTTAGGATAAAGATAATTACGTTGTTTTTTTTATTTACCTCTGCGAAACCTTTGGTTCATGGTACCTGAGTCATTTTGGTTGTTTTGACCCAAATTGAAGCGGTTTTGCTGCTCTTTTATCTGGTAAGGCAGCTCGGGCCCCACAACACATAGCACCTATTGCTAGCTAGTTCATAGATATTTTAACAAAAATGTTTATGAATTTAAAGGACTTTTTTCTGAATGTTAAATTAAGTCTGACTGAGTCGCTGTAGCTGACAATGGTAAAGCCACGAATTGATAAACACCTTTCCAGCTGTCAACACGGAGGCTACTTTCGCTTGTGATTTAACTTGTTTCCTGGAGCTGAGCTAAAATAATCTCATGTGATCCTGCTTGTGTCGTGTCTTTAGACCACCGTGTCCCTTGTGACTCCTTAGTCGGACCTGATTCGGTGGAGTCATGAAGCTATACAGCCTCAGCGTCCTCTATAAAGGAGCCACTAAAGCCAACCTGCTCAAGGCGGCCTATGACCTGTCCTCCTTCAGCTTCTTTCAGCGCTCCAGGTCAGCCTCAATCATCTCATATTATTCCATCGATCATCTATGGAAAGCTCACCCCCTCCCCCTGCTCTATACTACAGGGATGTAATATAATAAAAATCAATAGAAAAAAAACTAAAATATTTGTTCTGTTCGCATATTTTAGATAAAAAGTTGCAGGTAAGAACAAACGAATGCCAAATAAATTTAATTGGAAATGACTGAGTGTGAATGTAGCTTTTAAAGCATATAGAAGGGGGAAAAAATCCAAACCCACCCCAAAATATATATTTTCTAAGTGACGTTGGATTGATGATCTGCCTTTCTATTGGTTAGAGTAAACATCAGCTAGCTGATTTATTAAAGACCACACTGAGTAGTTATTCTCCTTCTAAAACCCGCCTAAATATCTTCTTGTTAAAAGAGATTTTTCCTCTCTACTGTTGCCACAAGCATTCTCATATGAGTGATTACAGGAAAGTCAAGGAAACATAGCAAGCAACCATCTGATGTCTCTACAGGCTTATTCAGTAGCTGTGATTTCAACAAATTGTTTATGTCATTTTCTGGGTTTTCAATAGAATTTTTCTAACCATTTTAAATAGTAAACTTCATGAATTGATATATTTCCACAGTTTAAAAAAGGATATTCTACTTTATTTCCAGTACTATTTAGCATCCCTTCTTTTACAGTGTAAAATATTTGTTATACTGTAAGATATGAAAAATAGTTTTAGATGTTGGTCTCATGTTTTAAATCTGTTTCATCTCAATATTGGTACTTAAAAACAATTGACAACATGCTATGTAGTAGGGATGTCTCTTTCTTTAATGCAATATGAATATCACAGCTTTTAGTATTGACCTGATAAGATATTGGCACAAATTTAAATAATTTTCTAACAATTTGTAATGTGGAATGTTAGAAAAGGCTTGATTGAGCGATGTTACTCCAAAAGAGTATAATAGTCAACACCAAGAGGTAGGAGAAAATCTGATCCATTTATTAATAACCTAAGAGTTTGGCAAACTTTAAATACATGCCGATTGTTTCTATCAACATGCTTTGTTTTTGGCAGATGATCGGACTGATTTCTGATATCAATATCAGCTCAGGACATCCCTACTGTTTAGATAATTTTTGTCCACTTTATGTTTATCTTTAAGTAAAACGCAGATTCGGTATTATACTATTATTTTCCTGCGATGTTAACATTCTTATTGGGAAATTGTTGAAATTTCAACCAACTTTTTGTTTTTTTTTTTTTTTTTTTCCAAACGTCTTACTTGTACCATAATCACCAATTAGGATTACTAATGGGTCCGCAGCATAAAGTTTAAATTCATTCCAACCTTGTCTTTCTACTATAATTATTTAATGCTTTACTATGATTAATCAAATCATTGTTGGTACTTCTAGCGTTCAGGAATTTATGACCTTCACCAGTGCCTTGATTGTGGAGCGAACATCTGTGGGAACCCGTGCCTCTGTCAAAGAGCAAGGTAAGACTTGGGGTGTACTTTTAATTTGATTTATCTTGCCTTGTTTTAATTCACTCTTTCTAAATTTAGTTACCATTAGTTGCATTAACTGGTCTCATTCTGGTTACGTGATCTTTTTTATACATTGCTGTGTGAAAAAACATAACAAGGTGATCAATGATTGGTGTATATATATATATATATATATATATATTAGGGATGGAACAGTTTATGAAAACCGTCCGAACCGTTCGGTTCGACTGTCTCGGTTCGATTCGCGTGTGTTGCGTTCAGGTTCATGCGCAGCTCCTTTTTTACTGTGGCGAAGCGTGTACACTCCAGAGCAGAAGGTGGCGGTACTGTGACCAAAGCCAACCATCAGTAGTAAACAAGAAGAAGCGAAGCAGCGTAGCCGGGTGTGTGTATATATATATATATATATTTCTTAACACTTAAATTTTTTTGGAGCCTCTTTTAAAGATGATTGTTACAGCGACTCTCTTAAATGATTAAAAATGCTTTATATTAGCACCATAACAACTGAAATGTACAGTCTCTGTAAACAAATTATTTCCAAATAAAACATTTTATTTTAACATTCACCTTTACATATTATGGTTTATTTTATTTTGGTTTTCTTTTAGAGGTAAACATTCTCAAAATATCTATTTCTATCTCTTACATTCCCTTGCTTCTTTTTCACCCCCATCATTTCCTGTTTACATTCCTTTTGTTGTTTTTTTACCTTTAAGACCTGTTTTAGTTGTCTTAAAGCCATTCATAAAGAGGACTGCTTTTCAAAGTCAGTACCCTCAAGGTGAATTAAAATTCTCCTGAGTTGATTGTTTTGTATATTTTTCTGCAGAGTATCTCTGCCATGTGTACGTGAGAAATGACAACTTGAGTGCGGTGGTAATCTCAGACCATGAATACCCACAAAGGGTCTGTTTTACTCTGCTTGACAAGGTTGGTTTAAAAAAAAAAAAAAAACAGTTTTATATAATTTTGCTCCTCACTGTATTTCTATAAAAATGCATTTTGGTTTTTAGGTATTAGAGGAGTTTTCCAGGCAAGTAGACAGTATAGACTGGCCGTCTGGTAATCCTGACACTGTGAACTACAAAAGTTTGGACATTCACCTTTCAAAATACCAGGTAGGTTTATCTTCTAGTTTGGACACTACTTTATGAGTTTAAGAACTCTATTACATTTCAACTATAACTTAACCCCGAAACATCTGTTATATGTGTGGGGGGTACTCTAAAGTTTTTGCTGGTTATTGACTCATTTTGGTTTTCTTCAGAACCCCAGGGAAGCTGATGCGATGACCAAAGTGCAGGCCGAGCTGGACGAGACAAAGATCATTTTGGTAAACAAACTTTTCAAATTAATTTGAAACAATTAATGCCTTACTTTATTTTGGCATTGGAATTAATGTTGTTTTAGTTTTGAAGGTATTGAATACGTAAACCTACAGAATGCTCTGAGATGCTGAAACGTAAAGGTTTTCATAATTAGGTTTACAGCAAAAACTGCCACTTCCTTCCTTATTTTTGTGCACTGTAATAAGAAGGATGACTCAGTTGTATAATCAGATCAATCCTTCCTGAAGTCTTTGCTAATTTGTTTAAGTTGCAGTCTGGATTAGAATGCCAGCAATTAAAGTAACAGAAGGCACAATAACAACCATCTCCTTAGTGGGTGATATTAGACTTTTTATGGTGGTATAAGGCTTTGGCTTTCTATCATAGAATCTATGCTGATTTGTATTGTTAATCTACTACTTTTCATGTTTTAATTGGACCAAAATTACATTTTTAAGTATTTATTTATTTTTTTTTACAAAATAAAGCAATCAGAATCAGTATTGCTGCTATAAATATGAGTTTTATCTTTCGTGGAAGGTTCTGTGTAAATTAAGGTACCAAATCATTTGTGGAGCATAAATGTCGGTTTTATAACGTTCATAGAAACAATATTTACATCACCAGCAGCAACTTCTCTCACCATTTCAAATTTTTTACAGTTTACATTAAATCATGTTTTATTATCTGTAGCTGAAACGGATTTGATTACTTTTGGAACAGGTTTTAATTTTCCTTTAATTTTCATGCAAGTCTTCTAAAACTTTCATTCGGCTTCAGGTTCAGTTTAGGGAAAGAGTAGATATTAACCAGCAAGTAGGGCTGGGCGATATCGCCTAAGAATCTCTTTTATCCGATTTACAATTTATTTCTCAATTTTTTATTCCCCCCTAATTATAAAGGAAAGCAATAAGCACAAACGGGACACCGTGTCTTTGGCTACGCAGGGGGCACATCTCTACCACGCCGCACTTCTGTTAACAGCTAGCTTGTTCGCTATCTAGACTGGGAACCTTATCAGACAGTTTTAAAATAAGAATTTCAATACACAACCCCATTTCTTCTAATACAACTACATCTAAATAAACTCACTCAAATTAATTCCTTATATAATTTTTTTTGTTTTTATTTATTTTTAAAAAAAATTGGTTTTGAGTCCAAATCTTTCTGCTGCTCTTTCATAAAGAAAATGTTTTTGTCTGCAGCACAACACCATGGAGAGTCTGTTGGAAAGAGGAGAGAAACTGGATGATCTTGTGGCAAAGTCAGAGCACCTGGGAAACCAATCTAAAGCCTTCTATAAGACTGTAAATATGTCCGCCTCTATGATTAAAGTGGATTCATGTGTGTCTTCACTGCTACAATCAATGCTGTGGTTTTCTATTCTAGGCACGGAAACAGAACTCTTGCTGTGAAATCATGTGATGCCGCTGTCTCACCCTGGTGGATAGTTCTCTGCTTCTCCTACAACCCCCATCATGCACCACTTAGGACACCCCTACCCAACCACTAGGGTGCCGTGTTAATCCAAGATAGGAAGCAGCAAAAGGGTGGCCAATTTCAAGTGGGACTTCTGTGTGATGGGGGCTGAAGGACTGTCTAAGTTTATTGGGAGGAAGTAACCGTTTTGAGTCATGCTTAAAACCTTATTAAAGGTAAACATCTGTGTGGCTGAGAATATTTTAGCTTTGACGTAAAGTACTGCCGGTGTGTCGTTGGAACGTATTCATACCATTTAATGTTTTTCAGGTTGAATACAAACTTAATATCTTTTTCTCTTAAGCTTATTGACAGAGTATTAACCACAAATGTGCTTTTGCTTCAAATAACTGACAATCTCATAAATCAATATGTAAAAATTGGTTTTCTTGTTTCTCAAACTAATCATCCACTAGGGGGCTCTCTTCATGGTCCACAACAGCTATTGGCATTTTAAAACGTGTTATCACAACTTTGCAGACTTTTACGTGAACTTTCTAAACATCTTTGCTACATTTAGTTGCTTAACTGCCTTTTTTTTTTCTCTCTCATGTTCAATGAAGTCTTCAACATTCCTGACTTGGCTGATGTGTTGTGTGATGAGACTTAAAGCTGAAGAGAAGTAGATTTATTGTAAAATGTATGAGAATCCCAGAGCATGTTAATTGTTTCTATTACCAAAACTAATGATAAATTATCAGATTTTTACCTGCATTGGTTCTAAACTTCTCAAGATAAGGATTACCCACATTACCTATGTTACCCACCATAGTCACTGCAGACCCAGACACCTCTGGGTCTGCAGTGACTATGAGGAGCTCAGTCTTATTTAATAACACATCCCCCTTTCAGTCACTCCACTGCTGACCTTTATTCATAACATGCACAGTTTGCTTTATGTTTTAGAACAAACTGAGAAGAAAAAAATAATTTCCACTTAGTCCAAAATTGATATCTGCCTTCAGGTCTGTATTTTAGATATTTTTTTCTGCTCTCTTAAGTGTGTATATACAGTCCATTTGTGATCTAACTTCTGGCTGCAGTCTGTCGATTCTGAGTGCCTGTATATTTGTGTGTTGAGGAGCTTGTTTGTGCAGTCTGATGTTGCTTTTTCTGCTTTTACAGTGTAACATTTGGTGCAATATCTGCAGACTGTTGTGTGTGTCTCTATAAAATGGAAAGAAAAGCTGGAAATGTTTCACACCAAGAACACTTCGTTAAACTCTGATAAAGATGCTTTTATTTGGATCAACCTTGACATGAGACTTGTCTATTTTTATTTCTTCCAGAGTTTTGATTTATACTTCTGAAAACTGTTTATTGGTTTTTATACTGTAAGGTCCAGTTCAGTGGCCGCTGTGTTGAACAGCATGGATTTAACAGTATGCATTAAAAATTATGTTCCAAATACAAGTTTCACATTTGAAATAAGCTGTCATTTTCTGTCTCTCTTAACACTAGTTATTACAGCATGAACTGGTTCAGATTCTTTACAAAACACTTAGTCCTGCTCTGATTTAAAAATGCCTTTTACATTTATAAAAGTTATATATGATAATAGATTATGAAATTATCTCTTTAGATGTGTGGATGCGTTCTGACATTCCTGATAGAGAACCCGTTGTATTCTTTATTGTAAGAAACATCAGAGAAAGAGAACCTTATTTTTAAAAATTTCAGCTGATTGAGTTTTTTTTTTTTTTCTGTTTGGGAAAAAAAAAATCAGCCGTAATTAAGTGTTCTCTTTCCATTTAAACTGTAGCAATTGTTAGATATTTCTTTTTATATTTATCCAGACATCAAAACAGAAAACACGCCTTAATTTGTTAGAAAGACAAAAATGTGGTTTACTTTTATTGGAAGGGAAAATTTGCTCTATCGGGAACTGAGATTAAATTCAGAATTCTGAGAAAAAAGTCAGAATTCTGAGATTAAAGTCAGATTTATGTCTTTTTTCTCATACTGAAAAAAAAATCAGTAAACTTTTTTTGTTGTATTTCAGTAGCCATAATCATCCTCCGTAACTTGCACTAAATAACTTTAGCTAAAAATACAATTGAAAGTCTCTACAGCGTGCGCTTCACGAAGTAAAGTTGTGAAATACGACACTAAAGTAGGTCCATGAATGCAGCACAAAACACGCGAAGACTGATTGAGAATCCTGCAGCTTGGACCTCATATTTTGAACAGAAGAGAAAAACAAAGACTGAGCTATCTTTGGTAAAAGCCTATCACTAAAGGTGAGTAGCAGTAAACAGATCGCGTGTTTCTGAACAGCCAGATTATCCAGAGCTTGAATTAGTTCACGGTTTTATGGTACAGCTGCTTGAAGCTGCAAATGATCAGGAAAAAAACGCGATCGAGTTGCCTGATATTCTTTTAGTTGTTGCTCTGATAACTCCTCGTGTTTAACTTCCTACAACAAGTTTCCTCTGTTGCAGTGAACAGCGTGACCTCCTCTTTAGCTTGTCTTTATTTTTCTCTCAATTCGGTCTTATTCAATCTTAAAGCTTAGATAGAAATAGCAGGTGCTGTTCAGTAAAACCTCCACAGCAGTGAATTAATGTGCTCTGTGATTTATCCCTGCCACACTCTAATCATAATGTTCTCCTTTGTTTTTAGATGATTGACCCAAATCTCAGAGAAGAACCTTTAAATTTAAATGGTAAACTGCACATCAGCTCATCTTTCTTAGTCAATGTCCTTTAACTAAAATATGCTTTTTTTTTTCTTATTTATCCATATCTTACTCATTCCTTTATCTGTGGTTTCTTAAGCATACATTTACTGCTGAGTACTACAGTGCGTTCTGCAGCAGATAGTGTCAGTGACAACTCCTTTGGGATTGCAACATCTAGGTCAGATTTTGCAAAGACAAACAGAAGATCCTGTCTGTCTGCTTCAGGTGGATTGCATGAGTCAATATGCGTCAGGCTGAAAGGACAGCAAACAACTTAAATCAGAGGTCTTCAACAGGGGGCCCGTGGCCCCTAGGGTGTTCACGGAGGTTCTGTATGGGGGTCAACGAAAGTTTTGGTTGATTAGACTATTTTTATATTTCCCCCCAGCGATTTTTCCCACTAATTGAAATGTCTTTGAATACACTTTACAATGAATTCAACACACTGTAGTAAACAGATAAAAGGAGGCAGAAGGTGTCTTTCAGTCATCAAAGCACACATTCAGCAACACACAGGATCTCTTTCAAGCTGGGCACCATTTCATTTACAACACCTGTCCCATCAACCAGGAATCAGAATCAGAAATACTTTAATAATCCCAGGGGGAAATTACTTTTGTTACATTACTCCATATGTAATAGAGTGACTATAGGACCAGTTTAATATAACACAATTTCATACAATACATATAATTAGGGGTTCCCTGCTCCATCTTGCCATCAGTTTGGGGGTCCTTGGCCTGGAAAACGTTGAAGACCCCTGCCTTATGTGATAAGCAGTGTAACAGAGAATAACTTTATTTACAGAAAACATTTTTTAATTGGTGCAACGTTTCTTTAACATCTAATAATTTTGAAGTTTAGTGGTTATTATTTAGTCCTAATATAGCAGCTTGCTATAGAAAAAAAAAGAAAAGAAAAAGAGTCCAGGACCAGTGTTTGCCCAAATATAGTAACACCTCACTCCTGACATCTTCTGGCAGTGACGTCACAGCACGGTAAGCCTAGCACCATTCTCCCTGCTTTACAAGCAAATTCAATGGGAGCTACTGGACACGCTTGCAATCAACAACAATTATTTTAGATTTGGAGAGGACTTCACCGTTGAAATTCGTGCGAGCTATAGTTAAAGTGGCAATGCCCACGTGCATTAGCCTAGTAAACTAGCCGTACCTGCCAGCGGCCAAAATCATTTTTGCCTGCAAATTACACATTTAATTTCACATTCAGTCTGGTTTATCAGGTTACATGTGCATGGCAGTAGGATGTTGTAATATTTCAGGTAAAAGTGAAAAAAATTAGTTATTTCACCTTTCCAATTCATGATATTCCATGGATGGGTTACTGCGGTCCTGGTCGTTGGATTGCCAACTTGAAGAGGGAGGATTTGCCATCAAACTTCTGGCCAGAGAAAAAACATGTAATATGTAGCCAACATTTCAAATAATGTTTTTAAGATGACTTGGATAATAGCGCGTTGTGACAAACACCAGATGCAGCTCTGGAACTTGATCAACAGCCGATACCGCACCGTGACGTCACAAACTTGTAGGTGGCAGTAGTGTTCTTTGCCAAACATGGATGTCACCAGTAAAGCACATTTAAAGGAAATTACTCTTAATTAAAACACTTATCATTTATTGAACAGTATGTAATAATTTCATATTTAAATAATTTTCAGAAGTTTGAATTCTGAATATGACCGGATTTTTCCTTTAAAGAAATCTAATTTTCTTTATTTTAGAGAATAAAAACCGAATAGCACAAAATCTCATTTAGGTTTTACATTACAATATAAAACTTGACAATTTCATCTATGTTGATTTAGATTTTTTTTGTTTTAGAGTTGGCTTTGTAGCAATGTTTTAACTTTTAATGTTTCTCTGTCTTTGTTTATCACTAGTTACCACTGCAGTTGCCACCCATTCTTCTCAAACAGAGGATTCATTAACCAGGAGCAGCGGGATCATACCTGGTCAGCAGCACTTTGTTTTAAAGTAGACATTTTTTATTCTCTTTAGTTTAATTTGGTACAGCAAAGGAAACATTTGTCAGGAAAAACAAAACAAAAACATGGTGTCATGAGTAATGAATAATGAAAAACATCAGATGAAATGGAGTTTGGTATTTCTTTTAGATAAATAATCGTAATCTCACTAAAGACTTTTTATCCTGCCTGGAAAACTTTGGTTTTCAATTCACAGATTTCCCCACACAAATAAAAGGACATGCTCTGGATTTAATCTGCTCCTGTGGTCTCAGACCTACCACCTGCATTACTTCTTTTCATTTGAAATCTCTCCTAGACTCATACAATTTGGAAACATTAAGGACAACAAAATGGACTCCTCCTCACACCCTTAGAACTCTGCTTCCAGACCTGTCTTTCACCGCTGACCAGCTCGCATCTCCGTATAACAACAGTTTGAATAATATTCTGGACTCTCTGGTTCCAGTGAAAGCTTGATCAGTTGCTTTCTACCACTCTATCCCCTGGTTTACCCTAAAATCATATCCATGAAAGCTAAATGTTGTCAACTTGAATAGCTTTATTACAAAAGCGGTCTGGAAATTCACATTTCTACAAAGCTCACATAGAGCAATATAAGGCATTAATTACTTAAACTATATCCTGTTACTTTTCTGGTGTAATCTGCTCCAATGAAGGTAACGCAAAAACTTTGCTTTTACTGTTTAAGATTCCATTCATTCCATCACATCCCTCCAGTCTGGCAGGAACCTCACTGGCTCCCTGTCAAATTCAGAATACAATCCAAAAGTCCTTCAAGTTCATCTATAATCTCTCTCCCCCATACCTTACAGATTTCTTTCAGATTGCTACCCCTTATCTCTTCCATCCACCATATTTAACCACTGGCCCTCCTCTTCACCATGATAACTTTTTTCTTGCTCTGCTCCCAAACTGTGGAATCCATTATACTGATACTTTACTTGTTTAAATCAAGGCTAAAAACGAATTTGTCCCAGACTGCTTATCTTCACTGATAATGCAAATGTGTACTACAGTACATTTGTTAAAGATGTTTGAACAGTTATTTTGTCTCAAGTTTTTTGATCTGGCACATTTTCATATTAAAGGTTATTAGGGCATTACTGGAGATCCCACTGCGGCATTCACTGGATCCCATTCTTATAAAACTGATGTAGGATAATTGTCTACATTATCATCTAAAAGCATGTAGATTCACTTTAGTGGTACTGTATTTAAAGCTTGTATCCATTGAATTTTTTATCAAGGAAGTGGACTGTTGTATAGAGCTTTTTCTTAGAAGCTCTCTACTCTAGAAACTTTCTGCTTCTTCTCTCTAGGAACCATGTTACTGTTTTAAAATGACTGAAAAGAAGCTAATTACTTGCAACGTTATAACACCCTACTGTTTTTAAAGTGTCTAAATATCTTTTTCAGGTACAATTGCAGCCTCAGTTTTCATTGCCTTCTTGCTTGCACTCTACGCCACTCTCTGGAAGTGCATGATGTCACCACCAACTCGGTAAAACTATGACACAGGTGGACTCATGGGCTTTTTGGAGCTTCAATTTGGTTTCCTTCAGAGTTGCCGATCTTATTGGCTCCCATTTGCTCCCAAACCTGATTTTGTATATTTCTACACTTTGAACATTGGCTCATTGGAAAAAAAAGAAAAGAAAAACACACCTCTTCTTATAAGTACTGCTCATAAGGATTTTGGTGTAGGTATTATTACTTTTTTTTTCTCTTACAGAAAGAAAAGTAAGCGGAGGATAAGGGCACAACAGAAGAGGTCTTCTCTTCAGCATCTTTAAACCAGTCAATGAAGATCAGGAAGCACATATGTTATGGATTGGCAAGTCTGCCTGAGCAGTGGTTACTGGCGACCTTTTTAACTCAAAGGTGATGATGATGTAAATAGTTGTGGCAGGTCAGATTGTGCTCTTTTTTTCCTTTGATGTTTTACTTGGGAGGCAGAGGCCCAGGAAGAACTTTTTTCTTGTGTAGAGATGAGTATTATGAAAGACTTGTCTGTTTTTTATGGTAATTTTTGTACAAATAAAACTTTTTTGCAAATGTGCCATGGTCTATTTGGACAGCATCTCCAAAGAGTCAAAGAAAACCACAGATTGGAGATTAGAAAGCAAGTGTACACAGCTACCTAGAGTGTACCAGCTAGCTAGAGCTAGAGCTGAAGCAACATCCTCTAGCAAGCCAGCAGGGGGTGGTGTCAGCCTTTTTTAACATTATGAGAGACTGACCCTGCCTCAGGGAACAACAGCTGGTTATTCCCTGTCACATAACATGAGTGACGAAGATGGAAGCCCGCCGTCAAAAACCAATCAGGGTCATCCTTATAAGGGTTAGAGCAATGCACTTGTGCTCCGAGAAGGTTGCAAGTGTCTGGTTGGATCCCCACAGCCTACACTCTGGGTTCTTAAGCGAAACCATTAACCCCACACTGCTCCCCGGGGTGCCACACAATGGCAGCCCACTGACCCCAAAGGGGATGGGTTAAATGCAAAGTTAATTTCCCCATTGTGGGACAATAAAAATATTTACATAACTTAAAATTGTCTGATAACAAAAGACTAATTGTATACAAACACTTGACTAAGTTGGCTCAATGTCCATCTTTTGAGTAGACCTACAGGCAGAGAATCCATCCTGCATAATATGCTGTCTATAGAGCTGACATCTGCCAGGCTGCTTTGACCAAAAAAGTTGTGACAGTTCTTACCTTCAGAGCATTGTTTTCGACTTGAGGACATCACATAGATGTCTTGTCCCAACCTATGTATGAGCGTGGAATGCGCTCCAGAGGGCAAAGGACCTATCATGATACTGTCAGGTAAAAAGTCTGATAATTTAAAGAGAGTATTCTAGGGTTTCTAAGGCCATCATCTGGCCCATATTACTTTGTCTTTAAGACACTTAAGCATCAATGGTTTCACACTTTTTAACTTTCAGTGACAACAAATTAGAGGTTGTGGTATTATATTCCTGCAGCTCCTGTGAGCCATCTCCTCTTGGGCCCTTTAGTGTTTTTATCACATTTCACAGCTGGCATAAATAAAGCTGACTCCTTCAAAATGACATTTTGAAGCAGTAATTCATGCCTTCATGACAACTCAGTTTGATTATTGATATTGTTCTCTACATTGGAATCAACCAGTCGACCCTCAAGCGCTCTAAAGTCCCTAAATTATTGAACAATCGCCCGTTTTATATTAGAAATTTGTCTTTCATTGTCTTTCATTGTTCATGTTTTTAAAACTTGCCTATAGACACATTCTTGTTTCTTAGCTTTAACATATGTTGAGACTGTTGCCGTATTATGTTTTATTAATTCCATTATCATTGTTCTTTTTCATATTCTTTGTTGATTCTTGTGCACTGTCAGGCCTAATAACTGAACTGACCGGGCATAACATTATGATACCTAATAATTGAATTCAGATTATATTCCTGAAATAAGCACATTTAAAACTAATAGGTTGCACAAGGGATGGGTGGGCCAAACTTATCACTCTACCTTACAAAGTAAAGCTTGGGAGGCAGCTATCTTAATACACAAATCTTTACCCGTTAAGTTTTTCTGCACTGCTTTTAAGCCTTTCAGACTTCCAGTTTTTAAAATATTATCAGTTGGATGGCAAAGGGAGGAGCTTGCCCCAGGTGTCTTTCATGTGAAACCATAGCTGGTTTCAATGATGAAATAGTGGTGGTTAACCTACCGTCTGGCTGTTTTTTAAAAGATGAGCGTTATGCATTTCACAGAACTGATGCTTATCTTTTAAACTGTGCGTGAGAGTGAAAGCCATTGCATCCATTTAATGCTCTTTATATAAAAACAAATCTTGTGTAAGAAAAAAATGTTAAAGGAAAGCTCTGTTTACACCTTAAAGCTTTCTCTCTCCAGTTCTTTTTCCTGAAAAGAGATCTCTCAGGAAAAACTTTTTAAATAACACTTCATAATGTATATGCATTAAATAATAATGAGACATGACATCAGATTCTGATAGAAATTGTAATCTTACTCAGAGAGGATTGCGTTCCCAAAACTCTGCACTTCACAGTTCCTGAAACTGCTGTATTTCGACTCCATCTCCTCTATGCAAAGTGTCCAGCTATAGTTCATTGAAAATCTCTCCATAAAAAGGTGCCCCGATGTAGAACAGTAAAAGAAAACAAAAAAACTTTTCTAGCATCCCAAGAACCCTTCAATAGTCTGTTGTAGATTGTCTGCATATCTAAACCCCTGACTAGATGCAAAAATTTGCAGGAAACCTAACATGTTCCCATATGTGTTTTATCTAATAAGCTGTGGTATATAGTCTGCAGTTCCATCTAATTCAGTGATTGCAGCTACAGGTGAAGTAAATGCAGGTATTTTTGATTACCTCATGCATCGAATGTGTGGTTACCCAGTCCAATCATTAAAAATGTAGCTTCTGTAAAGCAAATGATGAAACAAATTATTACATCTTCCAATATAAGCAATATTGATTATTAATGAGTTAATTGTGCATATGGCACTTCAATATCAGGCCCAGGATCTAAAACTTTACAATTTTTAACTGCAAGCTGATTTAAAATTTGCTTTACAGAAGCTATATTTTTAATGATTGGACTGGGTAACCACACATTCGATGCATGAGGTAATGAGAATACCTGCATTTACTTCACCTGTAGCTGCAATCAATGAATTAGATGGAACTGCAGACTATATACGGTGACTTATTAGATAAAACACATATGGGAACATGTTAGGTTCCCTGCAAATTTTTGCATGTGGTTCAGATATGCAGACAGTCTACAACAGACTATTGAAGGGTTCTGGGGATGCTGGAAGAGTTTTTTTGTTTTCTTTTTCTATTCTACATCGGGGCACCTTTTTATGGAGATATTTTCAATGAACTATAGCTGGACACTTTGCATAGAGGAGATGGAGTCGAATACAGCAGTTTCAGGAACTGTGAACTGCTGAGTTTTGGGAAGGCAGAAACAAGTCAGAGTGCAATCCTGTGTTCTGAAGAGATGAACATTTAAATATGACATTTCATTTGAAGGAACGACTCCTTCTGATTCCTGCTGCCTCAGTGATATAAGGCTGATCATACAGGTAAGGCTTATCCTGCAGGGGGTGTAGGGTCACCTTGGCCCCAAAACTATTATGGTTCAAAGCTGCTGTGGTAACAGAGGGTAACCTAATGGACTTGTCCTAACATTGAACTGTTTTGCATGTTGGAGAGGATCAATGCTTCAAGAGACACTTTCTCTTCCAAGACCAGTTGCTGGATGGCTCCTGACCAGTTTCCCCACATATAGATCCACTCATATAGATTCATAAATTAACTCACTAAGACACACACTCATAGTTTCAGACATTTAGGACTTGCAAAGGTCCACGTGGGAATTACGTTCTTTCATACACTGACATTCAAAGCTACTAAGTCTGACGAGGGAATTTTAAAGGGGGGATCAGTGCCAAGCTGGTTATTCTTAGAGATTGAATAACTTTTATCACTTTCAGTGGGGAGAGGATAAGAGTGAACTAAAATTGCGTTTAAGTATGCTGTGATTAGCTGTAGGCTTCAGATTAAAAATAGTTTCAAAGTTTTCCTTACATTAAACTTGAATTGAATGTTAAAATGTGTGAAGCAGGGTTAAATGCTTTCTAAATATCTGTAGATTTATTTACAGCTTTGATGTACATCCTTAAAGGAGATTAATCCATGTTAGTTGTGGTGATTTCAGCTTATATGCACGAAATAATGAGCTGAGACATCAATAGGATGTTCAGGCTGAATACATTCTGTTACAGATAACCTTCAGCTGCCAGCCATTGAAAGGTCAGACATGTTTGATGTTTTCTGATTAGATCCTGAAACAATCTGCTGAATAAACATTCGGATGACAGATCATTTAAATGTAATGATATTAATGAAGACTTTAGAGATAAAGTGAAAGTAATTGTGGATAAGAATATCTGGTTGTGACTGCACTTAAGTACTGAGTAAATGATGAATTACTCAGTAAAGACAGTGCTTATCTTGATAAGAACAGTAATTGAACTTTCTTGTGTGTCGGAGGATCCTGGAGGAACGGATTGCTGTACTGTGATGTGAGCCATGAGGACCACCACGTGGATTCAGCATCTACACTGCCATTGGACAGCATGGAGACCAAAGGGGCTGTGGAGGAGACCATATGAGACTCTGATTGATTGATTGTTGAGTGATAGAGACACTGAAAGAATTTGGGGAATAGACAGCTTTTGTCACTTGCCTTTAACTCGGACTAGGATAATTCTTGATTTTTACTCATTGTGATTTATGTGATTGATTCATTTTAATTTGTTTCGATGATGAACATGGAAACATTTTGCTCCAGACCCACCTTTGCTTTGATAAAGAAAGACTCAGAACCTGACTGGCTTAAAGGTTCTTTAATTGGTGATGATAATTGTCAGATTCAAAACGGGTTTTTTTCTTGCTCAGATTGGCTGAGAGTGGGATTTCCCTGGGGTCACCCATGTTTTTACTACCTTCTAGATAAGGTAGGCTTTCCCGGTGGAGAGCAGCCCGGCCTTTCCTGTGACGTCCCCTACTGTGACTGAATGATTGGTAAATTTAGGCGGATGGTTTATCCATGATGAGCGGTCACACTTAGGAGGCCTCCAGGTGGGAGTGAGAGTAGATGAGTTTGACCTTATTACAGTTATAGGCTTAGGTGAGCTAGTCTAATGTAAATTAAAATAATGTTCACATAGGAATCTAAAACAGCCTTCCTTTAATTAGATGAAACCCAAATTGTAGTTAAATGCTGAAACTGTGGTCTTGAGTGACAACATTTGGTCTGTGAAGTTTTGATTGTGATAACTTTTGATCCCTGATTAATGCTACATCATCAGGGGGACTATTGATTGTTTATTCCATGATTATATGATGAAAGAAACAGTGCTTAAAGTTTTTCTTCTATTTTAATATCCTTTTCATGAGCAGACATAAATGGGTTTGTGGACATACAATTTTTGTTTTAAAGGTGACTTTAAAAATGTGACCTTTTCAGGGGGAACTGTTAGGATAATTATAATTGATGATGTGTGAGTTTTTTACACCCTAATATTACCTGCCTGTTGTGTTTCAGAATTGATGTTTTCCCCAGTAGTTAATCTAATTAAGACAGTTCCTCTGTCCGAATATACAGTTATAATCTTCATTTTGTACATTGCAAAGATTTGGGAATGGAATGAGAGCGGTGTCCTTCAGCTAAGAACGAAGTGTAATATTTTGATAAGGCTGGTGCCATGGATGTCTCCTCCTCTGCAAACATGTATGATGTAATGATGTGATGATGTGGCATACTGGAGATGTATAACGTGCTTCCCCTACTGTTTATTGGGGCCTCTTCACGAGAAGTGAGCCCGGTTGGTAAGCAGCTGCCTTCTGAGTTACAGAGGGCAGCTGCATGCATGTAATCTTACTCTCTGAGTAAGATTACAATTTCTATCAGAATCTGATGTCATGTCTTATTATTATTTAATGCATTTTCATTATGAAGTGTTATTTAAAAAGTTTTTTCTTGAGAGATCTCTTTTCAGGAAAAAGAACTGGAGAGAGAAAGCTTTAAGGTGTAAACAGAGCTTTCCTTTAAAAATTTTTTCTTACACAAGATTTGTTTTTATATATCAAGAGCATTAAATGGATGCAATGGCTTTCACTCTCACGCACAGTTTAAAAGATAAGCATCAGTTCTGTGAAATGCATAACGCTCATCTTTTAAAAAACAGCCAGACGGTAGGTTAACCACCACTATTTCATCATTGAAACCGGCGATTGTTTCACATGAAAGACACCTGGGGAAGCTCCTCCCTTTGCCATCCAACTGATAATATTTTAAAAACTGGAAGTCTGAAAGGCTTAAAAGCAGTGCAGAAAAACTTAACGGGTACAGATTTGTGTATTAAAATAGCTGCCTCCCAAGCTTTACTTTGTAAGGTAGAGGGATAAGTTTGGCCCACCCATCCCTTGTGCAACCTATTAGTTTTAAATGTGCTTATTTCAGGAATATAATCTGAATTCAATTATTAGGTATCATAATGTTATGCCCGGTCAGTTCAGTTATTAGGCCTGATAGTGCACAAGAATCAACAAAGAATATGAAAAAGAACAACGATAATGGAAATAATAAAACATAATAATACGGCAACAGTCTCAACATATGTTAAAGCTAAGAAACAAGAATGTGTCTATAGGCAAGTTTTATAAATATGAACAAGGAAAGACAATTCTAATATAAAACGGGCGATTGTTCAATAATCTAGGGACTTTAGAGCGCTTGAGGGTCGACTGGTTGATTCCAATGTAGAGAACAATATCAATAATCAAACTGAGTTGTCATGAAGGCATGAATTACTGCTTCAAAATGTCATTTTGAAGGAGTCAGCTTTATTTATGCCAGCTGTGAAATGTGATAAAAACACTAAAGGGCCCAAGAGGAGATGGCTCACAGGAGCTGCAGGAATATAATACCACAACCTCTAATTTGTTGTCACTGAAAGTTAAAAAGTGTGAAACCATTGATGCTTAAGTGTCTTAAAGACAAAGTAATATGGGCTCAATTGAACAGGCTTCTTTTCTAAGTAGCATTTATTGCTGGAGTTGCATCAAAAGTGTCAATAGCCACAGCTTCTTGACTAGTTTAAACAACTTTTAACTTATTTTTTAACACATGGGTAGCTTATGAGCAACTGCTTTATACTTGTGCAATAACTCTCACTTGTTTATAGTGAAATAGGTGTTTTTTCTTTGTAACTGAGGGATTACAAACAAGGAACTACGATAAGTAGGAAATTGTGAACTTTTCTTTTCCAACAGTGTCTAACCTTTGTTTTTCTTCTCCAATGAACTAATCTAAAAAAAATCCATAGACCAACATAAAGTGGCATGTATTTTTCAATTTGCATTATTTGCAGACTGCAAGTAATGCTGATTGTTTTCTGTAAAGTATATCTTTATCAAAAATGTTGCTGGTGAATTTTATTTTTTTTGTCAACAGATACCTAGATTGTGGATGTCAGTAACCCAGTCTTAATTAAACTCTTTCTTAACTGTTTTCCTGATGTATGTATTGTGTTATGGTTTTCACTTTCATGATACTGTTTGCATACTAATGTTCCCTTGTTAGAGTAAGGAATGCAGTGAGGGTATATTGAAATGCATGCCAAACTTTCATCATGTATTATTTTATATTGGCCTATTATAATAAATCTGACATAAGAATATTAAACGTTTTACTACTATGTGTGACCTAAAAACCAGATGGTTTCACCAGAGATTCAGATCAACTTTCGGCGTCACATTTCCTTTATTTGCCAAACAATTTAGTCCAGTTTTTGATAGCGTTTCTGCTTATCCCCATCTTGCATCTTTCATTTTTCTTTTTCTAACTCTAACTTTACATCCTGTAGATAAAATGGTGGAAATCTAGTTCCCTCCATGTCTGTCATGACCTTTCCACTTAGTTCATTTCATTGGTTGTAGATACATCTCTAAATTACAATGTAATCTAAATCTGATCTATAGAGGTTCCACCATGCAACTTACATGCATAAAGGATCTATTTTTAACATCATCGTGCAAGATGCTATAGCCCAAGTTTAGTGGAATCTATGCCTTACTTAATCTGGTCTGTTTGAGAAGAAAGGTGATCCAACACCATTAGGTACTGTATCATAATGTTATGCCTGGTCATTTTAGTTATTAGACCTGATGGAGCCTCTTTTCCTACTTTTATATACATGCCTTTTTGTAGGATTTGTTCAAGCATTGAAAGGAGGACTCACAGACTTCATGCTTAAGTCAAAGCTTGATTTTATTTTTATTGCCAGCTACATACATTGTAAAAAACAAATAAATCTTAATCATGAAGTCCTATCATTATTAAAATGCTCCTGGCTTTGAAGATCAAACTGCAAGATGCCAGAACTGGAGCCAACATACCTCAGGATTTCTAGTGGTTTATTCACCATTGCAAAATCTTAATCAAAACACATTTAGCATTACCTAGATCTATTAATTCCAATGTAATCTGTTTGCATTATTTGGTTAAATATGTCAAATTTTCTTAAAAACAAAATAATGGTGTAGCACACAAATAGGCCTGCAGGTTTATCACTAATGGAACATTCACGATAAGCTTGTCTACATAATCAGTTTGGAATGCTCTGACTCTGGTTTGACAGTCTGCATAGAAAAACACTTTAACGTATTGGTTACCATTTGCTGAAGGAAGAAAAGGCATCTTTAGCATGATATATGTTTTTTTAGTTTTAGTTGAAGGTCAATAGTGTTGTAGCAAAGACCACACCAACAAAGACTAAGGATTACCAAGACAAGGCCAAGACCTTTAGAGGCCGAGAACAAGACATTTATGAATTGTCTCTCTAAAGTTCCTTGTTTACATGTTGTGAATGTGCGCTATATAAATAAAGTGAATTCAATTGAAGTTTTGAGTTAGAGAATAAGGCCTTATATGGATTTGATCTTGGCCTCTAAAGGACTTAGCCATGTCTCAGAACTCCTTGGTCTCAGGTGGTGTGGCTTAACTTAAACACTAAGCGACAAATCAATAATGGAGAGAAATTCAACAAAAGTTACTGAAATCTGACAGATGTTCAGTAAGGAAAATAACTATTAAGCAAGAGCATGTTAGAAAACTGTGTCCATTCTGAATCCAAATATTCAAGTGGGATTTTTAACTTTTTTGCAACAATACACAACAAAAACAACTACAGTAACTGCAGAGTTTGAAATTGAATGAGTAGGGAGGGAATATGTCTCCTTTGATTACCCCTCACAGACTGCCAAGTTCTAACAGTTCTTTCCTTTCTGGACCAGTTCTGTGATTTTGGGAAATCACATAGTGTCCACATAGTCCAAACTTGTTATTGAGCTTGTAATGTGCTTCAGTGACCTGGGGCTCTAACTTACTGGTTTCTGCTGTTCTGATTTTTATTTACAAAAGATACATTTAGCATAAAATAAACAGAATGGCAGGAATGTAACAGGTTTCAATCTCATGTACAAAATGATAAACAACTCGAAAGATAAGAATCAGCTCAGATGAACATAAGATAAAATCATTTTGAAAAACAGCCACATGGTAAGAAAACCACTGACATTACATGAAACTAGTAGTGGTTTTCACATGACTTAAGCGCTGGGTAAGCTCCTCCTTCTGCAGCCCTCTGAAGATCAACATGTAAGAAACTGAGTATGGGGCACAATAAAATGCAATGCAGAAAGCGTTCAACTTAATCTCCCTTTACTCTCTAACATGGAGGGGAAACCTTTTCAACAACAGGAGAGCCAACTTCCTGGGAACTGCACATGCAGATACACAATAGAAAATGTGTTAAATTCACAACTGACAGATTTATCATCTGATACTTGTTCAACCTCCTTGATCCACTTAAAACAAAAACACTAGCGATAGTAACTCTAGTTTAACTGACATTGTTTTGGTTAAGTGAGGGCAGCAAAACACTTCTCAAATTCATTTGTTCTGCACATGATTGAACTTCTGTGGTTAAAGTTCTTTGTAAATGCAAACTTGTGATTAGCAATATAAGTACACAAAAATATTATGATTATAATATTACAATTAAAACGCATATAAATGGAGCTCTCTTGCTCTCGCAAAATTCCCTTCATGTTAAAAGCAACAAGAGCAATAGCTTCTTGACTTGTTTTAACCACAATAATCAAACTGAGTGGTTTGTTTCAACACATCAGTAGCTTATGAGCAACTGTTTTATACTTTCACAATAACTCACACTTGTTTACAGTGAAATGGATGTATTTCCTTTGTCACTGACAGGAATTACAAATCAGCAACTATGATTAGCAGGAATTTGGGAAGTTGACTTTTCCAGCGGCATTCAACACTTTATAGGACACTCAGAAAAATACTTTGAAATGCAAACGGTCAAGTCAGGAGTGTTACTGGAGGACAAAACAAGATAATATTACTTTGTAACATAAAAAAAAAAAAAACTATTTTCATGGCAAAAATGAAGATTAATGTGATTACCAAAAACAGTCACTTTGCTCTAAAACAGTTTAAAAAAATACAAAGAATCCATCTTTAAGAAATTTGTGAACAAAACTTACAGAATTTTTTTTTTGTTACAACATTAGAACATTAATACTGATGCAGGAACTTAACATGTTTTCTTTTAACTTAGCTTTATTAACTTTTTTAATTCCTTTTGGACCTTGTGAAATTAAGTCTTTAACAAGTCTAAATAGCCTAATATGTTTTGAGCTTAACTTATTCACTTTTTTTTACTTAATTAAGGTTGTATTATATCTCACGTAGTAGGCAACATTAGATTACTGGTGGAATTCTATAAAGCAGTTACACTCAGCTTTAAAACAAAAGCAGACCTTGCAGACCCTGCTCCCCCTGCAGACTTTACCCGACCGTAAAATTTGGTCTTGTTTACAGCAAAGCCTTGGTAATTTCTCTAATGAACTAAAACCAAATGTATGACAAACTTCAAAGATTTGTATTTCCAAGAAAATTAGGTAATCATGTATTATTTAGTATTGGACTATTACAAAAATGGGACATAAAACACGTCAATTTTTCACTACTATGTGTGAACTGAAAACCAGATGGTTACACCAGAGATTCAGATCAACTTTCAGCATTACACTTGTTTCAGTTGCCAAACAGTTTAGTCCACTTTTTGACAGCATTTCAGCTAATCTCCATCTTGCATCTGGAATACCTCATTCATACTGGGGGTGTGTTTAACAAGTATCCACATGAAAAGAACTTAATGAAACGACTTTAAAACATGTCGATAAAATTCGGGAAATCTAGTTCCCTCCATGTTTGTTATGAATTAAGTTCCTTTCATGTGGATACTTGTTAAACACACCCCCAGTATGTTTTAAATTTAGGATGCCGTTCTCTTAAAGCAAAATCAATTCATATTTTTGTCAGGTTTTGTTAAAACTGACTATCACAGGTATAACAATATACTGCATATGGTCCCTGAATGCTGTCAGAAGTCTCTAAGCTGGGTTCATTTTTAGTAAACTCAACTTCATTTGGCTCGGTGATGGGATTTAAGTAGCTGTAGTTTGAAACACAGATCATTTGCTGAGGTTCTGGTCTCTCACAGAGCCAGGCGGTACACTGAGGGCGGTAGCCTGTCTGGAGTTGGACACAGGAAGGAGGAACAGGTGAATAAGAAGTAAGTGAGCACATTGTGCTTGTCTGTTTGGGATTCCTCAGGGTTGTGTGCTCATGCCTCAAAGATGTGATGTTCAGGACTTCAATGTCACTGCTGATGGGCTCCTCCACTTTCTCAGAGTGTAACTTTTTATCAGTCTGAGTAAAGAGGGGTAAATATATAAATAAGTTATGGAAAGCAACATTTTCTTTACACAAATATGAAATGAACATTTCTATTTTTTTTCATTCATTGTATCTATCATATAACACATAAGCACAAAAATACAAAATATTTGCTTCAGTGCCAGAATTACCGTAGGTATGGAATGAGACCTGATGACTAATTTTCTTAAAGCATAGATTAAGTGATTCGTTCAAAAGGTCAAACATTTTTAGTCCAAACATTCTCAAGGGTTCAAGTCAGACACTGGGATGATGCAAAGACAGAACTCTTGTTTTTCATGATCATGCCGTAATAGCTTCTTTATGACATCACAAAAGGTTAAAAGATCTTCTGATATTCAAATTTGTGGGTTGGGGGATTTTCCACTTACCCGTAGATGTCAGAGAGAAATTATAGCGAGTTTTTCTTTTTCCTTTTGAAACACAATTTTTAATAGCTAGAAACAGTTGTGCTTGAAAATTTACATACCCTTCCATGAAAGACAGAAAAAATAGGAAAATCTATTTTCCCCACATAATATTTCATTTTATGTGCTGATTTTCATTTACTTATTTTCTATAAGTATTCACCCAAGGGTGTTTTTGGCCTGCAAGGCTACACAGTTTCTGGGTGAAAGGGGTTGTTTTAAACAGAATAGAACATTATGGAAGAGAAGATTTTTTTCCATCACAGTTCAGACTCCTTTCTCTAAAGGTTTATTCAACATTTTACTGTTTCATTCCACTGTCTGTAACCTGTTTTTGATTACCTGCATGTGAAAAACATTCACAGCTTTTTGCAGGCTTTAAGTAGTTAGTGAAATCCTGTGTGACCAGAAAAGGAACATTAGTAAAGACTTTCTTCCTTTCAAGGATTAATAGATGCTGGCTTGAATGAAGAACACCAGACCTCAACTTCTTGTTAAATAAGACTTAGACATTTGTTTCCCCCATCAACACAAGTATACAAGCCTGATGGAGCTACTGAACTAATTTTTTGTTGAACATCACTTTGAGGCAATCACCTACTGTAAATCAGGTGTTTTCTTTAATGTTCAGGAAATGTTCAATCAGACCTCTCCACCTGTTAACAGGCATGTTAGTACCCTGTTTATGAGCAAGGTACTTTCATTTTTTTTGGAAAGTTTGCTTTTTAGAATTTTTATCTTTATGAAAAATTAAAAATCCATCCATCCATTCATTCATTTTCTCTCGCTTAGTCCGTGTCAGTTTCATGGTGGGCCGAATGCCTATCCCCTGCAGTCCACGGACGAGAGGCAGGGTACACCCTGGACAGGTTGCTGTCTGTCACAGGGCAACACAGAGACACATCACAATTCACACACACATTAACACCTAAGGACAATGTAGAGAATCTAATTAACCTAACAGTCATGGTTTTGGACTGTGGGAATAAACCAGAGTACCCGGAGAGAACCCACACATGCACAGGGAGAACATGCAAACTCCATGCAGAAAGACCCCAGGCCGGGAATCAAACCTTCTTTCTGCAGGGTAACAGCGCTATCCAGTGCACCACCCTGCAGTCAAAATTTGAAATCAATATCTTATATTAATAAATTATCATTGAGTACATTTGTACTTGTTATTACTATTTTTAGTTTTGTGTTATTTGAATTACTAATGTGAATTTATAATTTTCTTTAATGGGAGGGTTTGTACACTTTGAAGCACAATCGTATGTTTTAATGCCTTAAATTAATTAAACATCCAAAAACACACTGTTTATCGGGCCAGGGCTGGATTATTTATCCACAACAAATGTTTCAAATGCAACACAACCTGTATCAACTGTCAAGTGTGAAGAGTATGAAGCAACTTAACAACGCACACCAATAGAAAGATCGTTGAATTTTCCTCCAATTGGGGCTCCCAGCAGAACAATGTTACAGAACGGATAACATTTATTTTGCAATGGATGACGGTGGCTAGAATAAAACATTTCTTAAGCTCTGATTTAATTTTAATGTAGAGTTTGTGGACTATAATTAAAAGCTGATTCAAATAACTACTTTGGCAACCTTGGACATCGTAAAGTTCTACCAAATATTTTTTCAAATTAAAAGCCCAATCTTAATTGGAGATCAATGCCAATCAAATGTGAGAGCCAAATTCTGACCAGAACTGTGGATTTGAAATCTACATTTTTTTAAACAGCTTGATAGAACAATTTGTTGCTGTTTTTCAACCTCCTATATTCCATTTGGGTTTTTTTTTGTTTTGTTTTTGTTTTATATGCAGAATAGATCATTTCCTCCTGATAAAAGACTTATATCTTAGTTAGATGTTTAATCATACCTCAAACAGGAAACTCTCAAACTGTAGATCTTTGATGTTCATACCAGCAGGATAAACAAGTATCTTCTTTAACTCTTTCCACAGCCTGGTTGAAAAACACAAAAAACATATTTTCTGAATTATAAGAGTGCAAAACATTCTGGGGTAAATCCAAATAATCCTATGCTCACTTTTTTCTGTGTGCCCACAGAATAATGATGCAGGTGAGAAATAGTATGATGGGGATCAAAATCTGCACCAAGAGGAGGTCATCTACAAGGGAGAAGCAGAGAAGGCTCAGTCTAGTTTAAGAACCTTTTAAATAAAATTTTGAATCGTATTCATCAAGTGCTCTTATGGTAAGATTGTTGCGATATTTTTAGGACAGTGGATCGAATAAGGCTCACTATTGGTTTCAGTCATCCAGGTGTCAGGTAATCCACGCCCAACTTTAGTCACTTCACACGCACAGCAGACATAGTCCTGGTGCGGCTGCAGACCATCTATAGTTACAGACTTCTGCCGGGGGTCTAGGTAGAAACAAAATTTGGTTTATCTCTGGTCAATAAGTAAATATATATATTTGTATATACAGTATATATATGCGTATATACGCAAATACATATATGTAGTTAGAATGAAATAATACTGAAATTACATTGCAATTATTCTAAAATAAAATTATGAGGACAATTTTGCCCTCTGTAACTTTAAGCCCCCTTTGCTCTTCTTATTAATTAGATATTCTATTATTAAATTGACAAAAATAAAAACTGACCCTTAAAAACCCCCTCCTTTAGTAAAAACTCACCATTCCCTTGCATGTATCCAGTCTGTATCTCTAGTAGCTTGTCACCATTTTCTGAGCATCCATAAATATTGAATGAATACCTGTGACCCCGTTTGAAATTTCCTTCTAAAATAACATATAGAAATTAAAATAAATGACCAAGTTAAGAGAAAAGCAAATGAAATACTATTAATAGAAAAACCTGCCTGTAGGTATAAACAAAGTGTTGTTTTCTTTTGGTACTTTGATCCAATCTAAATTGCTGGCTGCAGTTCTTCTGCACCACACAACAGTGTAACCACAGGTGACAGAGATCTGCTTTTCCCACCACAGATGCAAACCAGCAGCTGAGATATTGTTCAGGTGCTTCTTTAACTGAGGGATTTCTGAATGGACACAAACATCAGTCATTCACCATTTAAATATCTGAGCTGCTTAGTGCAGTACATTGTGCTGTGACCAGAATTATCAACTGGATATACAGTAGAGTGCATAAAAAATCATTTCATATTTTAGCTCCTGATAACGTATCGATGCTATAACACATGCAAACATCAACAACAACCTGGTGGATCATTTATTTGAAAATCCCCTTTAGCTGTGGTTGAAGTAAAATTCAGTAAAATAATGAAAAACCTTACCAGACTCATCTTTTGGTGGAATAGTGATGTGAGCAGGAATAGAGGACCCAAATTTAGGAACAGCCTGGACAGTTATGTTACTCAATTCAGGACCAATGAGGATGTCTGCCTGGCTTTCTCCTCCATCCTTCTCCTCTGTCTGAGGTTGACCTCCACGTGACCACTTGATTTTGTAACTTTTGATCTCTTTGCTAAAAACATGCTGGGGATAGATTGCTTAAAGTTGAAACATGTTCAGAAGAGGAATTTTTTTTCTTTTTGTTATTTTTAAAACTTTTACTTAATTCACACACAAAAAAAGACTATTTAAACTTACAGGTTTCCAAAGGAGAGTAACGTTACGAGTGTCTGAACTACGGTTGGACTGTATTTTCCTCCATAGGTCCAAGGTTACTAATGGGTCTAAGAAGCATTGTTAGTTCAAGGAAAATAAAAGTGAGACATAGTTAAAAAAGAAAAATAGAAAAAAATGCATTCTAGATTAATAGGCTACTTGTAGTTTAATCTAGCCAGATAGACAAGTAAAAAACTCTGTAATAAAGCTTACTTGTTGTGAATTTTGTGGTGGGAGTCCATTCACCCCAGAAAATGCCATTGACAGAACAGCGCACCCTAGCAGAGTAACTTGTGTTGAAATGCAGGCCATCCAATAGGACATTGCAAAGACCCTTTTCATTCACAATGGTTATTCTTTGCAAAGACTGAAACGTAAAAAAATAAATCAAAGATTAGTTAATCTGCAGTAAAATTGAAATCTACACAGAAGTTAAACAAGATGGAAATTACCTCCTTTGTGTTTTCTGTATCTAGCCAAACCTGACAAGTCATGTTCTTCAGTACAGATACATTTAAGGACAGGCTGACATTGGTCACTCCAGCAATCACCTTCTCCCACGTCAAGGCAGGTGACACTGCATGTATACCAAAAGCAACCATCTTAAGCATCAGTGACAATCAAGAAAGCAACATAAATTAATTTTAACCTCTCTCCTGCTTGTGGAATCATAACATTTGGCCCTCACCCTCCCTGCCTTTGCTTGTTACAGCCATGGTGGCTCTTTTAAACTTGTCATTGTTGGTCAGACTGTTCATACAGCCACATTCAAGGAAGCATTACGCCACTAAATAACGTATGAAGATTACCACACCTCAATGCTACTTCAATAGCCTGTTCTCTTGCCTTTCCCATTTTTATAAGCAGCTCAGAAGAAATGTCCCATCTGTTTGGCAATACAAACCCCAGGTAAACAGGGAGGCATGGATTGATAATTGAAGGCTACTTGAGACTCTCAACTTACAAAGTGTGAAATAAAAGAATAGTGTCAATTAGGCAAATTTCAAAGGAACTGTTTAAGGTCGTAAGAGATGTGGCAATGGGACCAAACCATTTGTTCTTCTTGTCTGCATAGAAAGAAAAACAGTTTGTTTGTTTTTTACCCCTGGAATATTGAATTTTAATTTTAATTCTTTACTATCAGAAAGTCCACATATTGAAGTAAGAAGGCTTTAGCCGATTCAAACTGCTGTGGCCAGAGTTCTGATAAAAACTGAGTAGGGAGATAATCAAATTTTAATTCTTCTTCTCATATACAAATCCCTAAATAAACAATCTTCCTGATACATTAGAGACCTCATTGTTCCATTATGTTTTAGGCTGTAAGCTAGAAGCAGACATGCAATAGATGACCCACTTGGTTCTGTCTTTCAGTGGTTAACTCTGTCTTTCTCCTAGATAAAGGGTTAAGCCTTTTCTGCATTCATCTTCAGAGCTTTTCTGCTGAGCTGTGATTCTCACTTCAGGAGCTGGTACTGCAATTAACCTTATACTTTGTCTTACACGAAATTACATTTAGATTTTTGCAAAATTTGTCAGGTTGAAATTATACAATTGCAAAAAAAGAAAAATTTATTTGTCAACGACGTCAAAATATATATACAAATTGCATAAACTATGAGCAACATAAAACAGCCTGTTGGTTTAATGTTAAAATTATGCATCACCTCTTTCAGCAATGTTGAAGCTGTAGGTTGCATTCTCCTCACCCAGCTTGTCCTTTATCTCCACTCTGATTTTGTATTCCTGCTGCTGTTGATCTGCTTGGAAAACACAAGACTGTGGCTGACAGCTGATGGGAGGATGGTCTGTGCTCCTGCATTTTGAAGCAAGATAAATGCAAAGACTGAAATATCCAAACAATGTTTATGAGGCATGAATTGAAATCTCATATCAAGTTTAGTATCTAAAAAAATATGAATCAGAATTAAGATGTGTTGAGCACAAGCCTTGAGCTATGCACATACATTATCTAAAAAAAAAGCCAGACCTTCATCTTCACTTAACCAGACTAACCATTTTTATTACTCTTGTACAAAACTTCTTTCAATTTTTTTTTTTCTAAGAAAATATATATATGTATATTTTCTGGATAGAGCTTGTTATGCAGCAATATGTCAATACATTTTAATATAGATATTTACATGATTAACAATTTGATTATAAAGATGAAAAAAAATCCAAAATAATTGATCCACATCATCAACCTTGGACTTCAAGGTGGCTCAGTATGTAGCACCGTCTCCTTGCTGCAAGATGGTCTTGGGTTTCATTCCTGACCAATGGTTTTTCTGCTTAAAATGTTGTAAGTTCTTCCCATTCATACATGGCTTCCTCCCATAGTGCAATGATGGATGGATGGATGGATGGATGGATGGATGGATGGATGGATGGATGGATGGATGGATGGATGNGATGTTCAGCTGTTCCAATCCAGAATGTGAACAGCTGATCTAATCTATCTTTTAATATTAGATAAAAATAATGCTGCTTTTAAATGTTTGATGCCTGAGGCATACAATATCCCCTCAGATCATAGACAAGCTAATTGAATTTCATCAATATTTTATCATATTGTGACAGACATGATGATATAAGTAAATATTATATGATCATCTAAACATGTAGTTTTTTCTTTTATTTTGATAAAGATGATGATTTATACTCCTATTTAGATTTTTTTTTAGTCACTTAAACCTGACACTTCTTTGTCCTCCATACCCATTTTTTTTTATTTCTCAAGTAAAAACAACAAATTCCTGTAAATAAAATAAAATAACAAAATAAGATTAAAGGAATCTATAGTCCAAAGAAAATCTTCATAGATCTTTAGATATTCTTGAGAACTGATGATGACAACCACTTCTAAAAGATTTGAAAGAAAACCTGTTTCCTTAAAAGCTAAGGTTTAGTTTCAAATCTAATCGATAAAACTTTGGAAGTTTTTAAAACTACAAACATCATATCCGAATTTATTTGTAAATAAAATGAATAAATTGTTTAAAAAGATAAAAGCCTTAAAATACAGCTATAACCACATTTGTTTATAAATGCATGGCTGTTGGTTTTGCTTACTCAATATGGAGTGTTATATTTTGCTTGTTGCGATCATATTTATCCCGTTTCCTGTCAAGGTCCCAGGTGCAATTGATGCTTTTCATGTCTGAAGTTGTACAGCTCAGGTTTCTGGGCTTTTGAGGAGGAACTGTGGGAAACAAAAACGGAGCAAAAAATGTCTGTCATGAATGTCTTTATTAATATCTAAAAAAATGTTACACATCAGGGTGTTAGGAACGGCATTAATATGATGGTGGCTTCCCACCAGGGTCCATAAATGCAACAAATTGTTAGCTATTAATTTACTTTTAGGTCTAAGTACTATATGTGTGCACAGTTATGATGAACTAGATGTACCTAAGAAGGTATAGATCATGTGTAGATAGATTAATGCTATAAACTTACAGCTGATGTAGTTAAATGTATCGACAGTGTTTCCTGTTGATTCACTGCAGACCAGTACCAGAAATTTGAATAGTCTGTCTGGAATTGTCAGATTAGTTACTAAAATAGCTTTAACCCCATATGTGTTGTTGAGAAGATCGAACGATTTTCTTTCGAAGGAGATTTTTGCTATGTTTGCATTCACTCTGGGAATACAGCAGAACGTGGCATTGCTTCCTTCCTTCAGTATCTTTCCGGAAGGAAAAATCTGGGACTTATCCGTTGCTTTAATTCCTAGAACACAGAAAGACATGGATCTGAAAAAAAAGGATCTGTGCTTTATCAAACACATGTGTTGCTAAACTTTATCCCCAGACTAGATATTAGCAAAGTTAAAGCTTTCCTATGTAGTATTTTGATGATCAGAGATTGGGGAAAAGTGCATTATACATGTAGAATGACAGAAGTGTATGAGACATTATAGCAAAGAACTAGGAGACATTAAAGTATAGGACTCACTTTTGGTGTCAAAACACTCACTAGCTTTTAAAAATAAAAGAATCTGTCAATTACTAAAAAAAGAAAATACATAGTTTATTAAGATCCCTCAGATCTTAGTAATAAAGACTCACCATGGTGGGTTATCCAGGTGCTCCAAGGACTATGGAAAGTTTGATTACAAAAAAGTCGCATCCTGACTGAGTGATCAACACACTCCAGAGGCAAATCAGAAAACCACATCAAGTTGTACTGAGCTGAGTCCGCTGCAGCTTTGCTCATCTGTGTTAGAACAAATTATGACTGAGTTCAACAACACAGTATCAACAAAACTATTGTGTAACACTGTAACTACTATTTAGTAAAATATCCCTGTACTAGAGCTGTTCAAAAGGAAATGATCACAGCATCACTGTACATTATTACTAAAGAATCACTGACATACAGTAGCTTTATGAATCATGACAGCTGTGCTACTTGAATCTTCTGAGACTGAATTAAACAAAAGGAATGACGTACTTACCAATAACAGGAATCTTAAAGGCAACATGAATATATATGGATGAGATACAGTGAGAGTTTCAGTTTTCCACTTCAAAATGATGTTCTGCTGTGGTTGTTCTATTACACAAAATCCCAATGATAACTAAACAAAATGAAACTAAACTAAAGTAAAATAAGCTAAATGTACATTAATTGTCAATTTAAACCTCATCTAAAGCTAGCGCATAATTTAAAGAAAGGTTTAGGTGAAGATGCCGTGTTCAGATGAGCCTGGTGGAATCAAGAGAAGCTACCGAATATGGAGAGTGAGAAATCCTGAGTATACCCCAAAGCCCTCTGCTTAAAAAAAAAAAAAACAGAAACTTTTTTCTGAACCCAGAAGAGTAGATCGTTTTTTATGATCTGCTTTCAAAAACAGACTTCGATAGTCTACTGTTTTAAAATAAAATGGAATTGCAGGCACAGTTTTTCATTGGTTTCTGTCTGTTCAGTTTGGTTAGTTTTACTCCTCTCAGGATCCTTTATTTAATTATTAGGTTGCCCAAGCCTGCATGTTTGGTCCCACAAATTTTACATTGTATATGCTTCCTTTGGGGCCAGTTTTAGAACATAAAGGGTTCACTGTATACGTTGCCATGGTGGCGCTCCAAAGCAGCGGCCAAGAACAGCTCCTTGTTTTCAAGGCTGCACTTCAAAAAAAACGAAATTGTCTAGAGCTGTTTTAAACGAAATTTCTCGTTGTATACACTCGTGTACACAAAATGACAAAATAAATCTCTCTAAGTCTACTGTTGGAAGATCCCAAATAAGAACTGCTAAATTGCCTATGCCGATAATAATAATAACAATAATAAAATAATATGCAGATTTAGAGTGCATACTGTTGGTAATCTCCAAAGATAGTATTAGCAATGGATAACGTGCAAAACTCTTGACCTATTGCCCTGTTTAATATGGAAAATTGTATTTTGTGCTGCCAGTTTGGAGGGGATGATGGCTGTAAAAGGAAGATGAAGTTCTAAGCCACAGACCCAAAGGTGATAATGCCATTAATAATATGAATTGTAATAATGATTATCAATAGCCTACTTTATAATTGGGCATCTCTCAAAGTGCTTCAAAACATGGAAAAACATAAAGAGATTAAAATAATTGAAGTTAAAACATTACATATCAATCATTAATTTAAAAGAACCAACTTAAAATATTTAAATTAGTCATGGTTTTTGGGTTTGATTGTGTAATAATTGTTTTCTTCCTGATGCAATAGTCCAACTGATTTTTTTTTCTCTTCCACTTATGAGTCCAGTAATGTTCACATTGGCACAGGTTCACTTCCTTTCTCTCGTTCACTTTCTATGTAAGTTTGCACCGGACTTCCAACATGCTAAATATAAACTGCAGCAAAAACTGCTTTAAGGAATTACAGTCGCATTTTCACCTCCTATAAGATTTCCGTTTTATGTCATCAGCATATGTCTTGCATATTCATGAAGCTCACACTGTTTTGCTCACATTAGGCACAGAATTTGATTTATACCTGCTTTGTAGATCAGCTTTGTGAGTTTGACCAAGTTTGCATTTGTTTTTATTCAAACAAACCTTTTTAGTATTTCTAAATCAGTAGATCAGAAAATTTACCTCCCATTGACATGGAAGCCATTCAGCGGTACAGCATCTGTACTTTAATGTCACTGTAGAGAAATTTAAATTGGAGTGGAACTTTTAACATTTGAATTCAAACAAGACAGAGATGATGTTGTTGGGAAAACACTTGTTTGCAGGATGCAACACTTTTGTTAGTCCTTTAAGTTATTTTAATTTTACTAGAATTTTACAATACCTACTCTTACAGTGGGCTTAAAATTGCGATGCATGCTTTCTACCTCTTGGCTGGACTACTGCAATTTCTGTTATTTTTCCCTGGAAAAGTTTTTGATTGTCTTACCTTGTTTTTAAGTCACAAATGGCTTATAATATTTCTATATTTGGAGGAGCAAATAAAAGAGGTGATGGTTTTTGGTAGCACATCTCCATCATACATCTCGGATCTCTGTGATTAAAGATTGATGTAGGTCTTAAAGTGGAAATCCAGGGTTTACCTTTGAGTACCAGCTTTTTAAAACTGCTTTTGTTATATCTTGCCTGTATTACTTTAACTCTCTCTATTTTGTGGTTAATGATGCATCAGTTGCCTGCAGGTTTTGCAAAATGACTTAGCATGACTTTTAACTTGAAAAAAAGAATCTGACCACCCCTGTGCTTTATTGGATCCTTTTTAAAGTTCTCATATTCCCTGTTCTCTTAATGGTTGGTACCCCCTCATACGCTCAGGATCCTCAGCAGTCCAGTTATTGAGCTACTCTGTTCTTTCATTGCAATCTAGAGAGGGGCTTATTCGCTTTGAACCTCTGAAACTGGTGCGCTCACACCAGAGCGTTCTGGGCATCAGCCCATCTGATTTACATGTGAAGTCTAAAGTAGATGGCATTAAGCAGTGTCAAGAGGTGTTTCGGGAATGGCGCGTCCTTTGACCGGTCTTATTTTAAAATGCTTTATATATAAATATCTATGGTGTGGTATGTATTGTTTTTCTCCATTGGAATAAAAGATGATCTAGATTTTCTTTGTTCTATGTAACTTATTTAAGCTGGGAATCAAACCAGTACAGCATAATACAGTAAAAACAGAGGTAAGAAAATTAAGCTAAATGAGTACTTTTTTTGTTGTTGTTTATGTATGAACTACAATTCATCTGCTTCATCTGAAAACGTGTACTGAGAGCAGCAGCACGCTCCTCTCAGAGAAATGCTTTACTGAAAGGGTTTTACCACAACAAGCAGTTTTAGATGTCAGAAAGGAAGTCTGTTTAACTGTTACTTAAAGAAGATCAATAAAAGTGTATATACATTTAATGCAACCCAATTACTCACTTTGTCAATAATAAGGTGATTTTCTGTGCGGCTGATCTGGATCTCATAAACATCCCTCTCTGAGGTTCCTTGGATCCTCAGCCAGCTGAGCTCCAGGCTCTGCTTGTCACTAGAATGACTGATGTTTGGTGGAGGTGGTGGAGAACCTGACCCAACATTACACATACAACTCTTGAAAAAGCTACAAGACAGATGTTTTAATAAGAAAATCCATAAAGCCAACTTACCATAGCCACCACAGCCCTCAGACCGAGCATCGTACAATATAAGACATAAGCCAAGCAGGTGGGTGCAGAACACCCTGGTGTTCCTCATCCTCTTCAGTGTTTTGAGTCTTCAGCGACTGCAAACACTTGCGGGGAAACTTGAGTCAAGGTTGCCAGCAGTGAGTCATGGGTTATTGTGTAATACAGCACAGGAAATATTAGAGGTGTGTAACTATCAGACGGATACTCAAATAAGGTGAAAGACTCTAAAGTAGATGTTTGCCACAATAGTTTTATATACACAGTATTTGGAGACGTATATTTCTCATCAGAGGTTTAAATGCAGTAATCATGGGCTTGAATGTCCTCCTTTGGTCACTTACTTAATCATTTATTTGAATCATTCTTTTTCAGTGTGAAATCAATGAACAACTGACTTCATTAATTGTTAAAAACAAGAACTGGGTGTGAAAGTTTTATTTGACTGTGGACTCTTAATATTTTCTCTTGCTTAAGGTTGTTTTAAAATAGGTAATGGGACCGATGTTCCAGCATGACTTGGTGGTTCATAATATTCCTGATGATCTCTCTTCTGGTTGTGACAGCTCGGGTAATATATCTGACAGTTGGACACCGCTAATCAATCAGAGCAATTACCTTGCACATACATTAACATTGGTTTAGAAGTTTAAAGCAGGATAACATAAACATTTCAGAGTGGCATCCCTAACACCTCCTAACCATACTGAAAATGTTTGGAATATGTCAAAAAGCCAGGTCTGTGTGGGAAATCTTGTCAAAGATGAAGAGCCTCACATAAGCATTCAAAGAGAGTGTTTCAGCTAACAAAGAGCAGAGCATACAAAGACTAAGGTCTTATTTGGTGTAGTTTAAGCCCTTTTAGGCACAATGACAGAATCAAGATGTGGATCTATGTTATAGGAATTGTGTTAGTTACATGAGGAGGGAAAATATACCTTGGAAATTATTTTATACAAACATCATAGCTGGATTTTGAATGCATAAAGTCTGCTAACTTGAATCTTTTTTAAGGTCCATTATCCTAATGATCATGCTTTACAGCACACCAGTTTCCCTTAACTAAAGTGACAGCAGAAGCTTGTGGGAAAAGGATAGAGAAAGAATGGGAAGAAAAAAAAACTTCTGGTGATAAGGCGCAACTTGTTGAACTTTTTGATGTCTCAGACTGGATGAGCGTCAGGCACAGCTCCCATATATGTATGCTAATTAATGCAGCTAAAGTTGTGGGGGAAACTATTTAATAGCTTGTATCTCAGTAAACCAGTTTTAAACATTTTAATGAAGTTGTTTTGAAAAATAGGTAGGACCATATCAACAGGAAATTCACACCGGAGCCACATTTGGTGGGCAGCTTGGAGGTCTGTGCCTTGCCAAAGGGCAACTAAGTATGTCGCAGGAGGAACCTGGAATTGCAAGGACTACTTTCAAGGCGTCAACTCTGCAAGGTGGGCGAAGTTGTCCTAAGGTGAGACTTTGGACAAATGTGTTGATTCAAAATAAAATCCACTCTAAGTCAAGTTGATGACACAAAGTTCACCTAGTTCTTCGGTTTTTAAATCTGCAAAGCAACAAAAAAAGGCTTCAAAAAGAAAGTGGCATCCATGCCGCTGACGATGGCATGTAAAATTGGGAATACAATATATTTAAAAACCAAACCTTCTAAAAATATCTGGAGTGCAGAAAGCAAAATATGTGAAATAAATTATGAGAAAAACTATTATCTTTACATCAATTGCAGCATAAAATTTGGCACTTTAGATCAATTAAAAAATACGAAAGATCCCTTTAAAACACAGAGTACATGGGTAACCCTATCATGAAAATAAAGATATTACATATATATATCTGAATATATATACATTTATATTTATACATATACAATATTGTCAGTACATTTGACTTTGCAGACTCCAAAACCCATCTATAAATATAAACAAAAATGGTGCTTCAAAACATCCAAACAATATTTCTCTAGTAGTCTGGGGCAGATCTTGATTGACTTTACAGATATAGTATAATTTAAAGCGCTTGTGGGGAAATACTTCTACTTTCTTTTTGATCATTTAATTTATATGTACCTATGTCTTCAAGGAAGTGCAACAAATGAAGCATAAATAAAAAATATATAAAACATTTTCTTCACGAAAAATTAAAAAGGCACAACGGTTTGATTACACTGGAGGCACATAACGTAGATAAAGGCACATAAACAGTCAGAATGTCTAAAAGTTCTGTTTTTTTTGTCCATTATAAATGACATAACAGCACAGCGAGATAAAATAAGGTATATTACACTTTCTTCCAGTTTTTGATCTTGCAGTTCGCTTTGCTTCTTTCTGGATTCTTAGAGGTAAACTATATTTTCCTCAACTCCCTCCTCTCCGTTCTGTCCTTCGAGGGAAAGATAAGCCTGTGGTGGGAGGAGGGGAGTAAGAGAGGGAGATGCGGAGTTGTGCTCCTTGATTGCATGACCTGTGATCCCTGACCTCCAGGAACCTGAAGTTTGTGTTTTCTCAAGCTGGGTAGCATCTGCTGCAATGAGAAAAAGAAAATGATTTGGAAGTCTGAATAAGTAGGTAATTATTTTATATAACGTTTTAGAAGCAGAGATTTGTCCTACTGTTGCTGGATCTCTGCTGTTGTGAAGCCATTCTGCTACTGAATGGATGGAGGCAGTCTGTGGACGGTAGGGTGCAGCTGTGGTTGGTACCATAAAGAGGTTGTTTGCTGTGCGTTTGGCTAAGCAGAGTGTTGAGGCTGTTGCAGAGGCTGGCACTAAGGCTTCGGTCTGCAGCGCAGCTTGAGCTGAGCGGTAGGCCGTCAGGATTATTCTTCTTTTGCAATGAGAGGGCATGTTGGTAGCTGTAGTTGGTCGGCTGCTGGAGGTGGTTCTGTTGCACACAGCTGAGCAAACCTGACTTGTTCTTAAATAGTGAGAAGTTCCCATCAAAGCTGCCTGTGCGGCTGTGTGTGGGGACCTAGAGAAAGAAAACACAAAGTCGATGATAGTCAACTTTGCAAACACTCTGGTTTTACCTTTGTACTTTGTTTTTGCATTGCTGTTTGATTTAATTTTCCCTCCCATCTGCTCCTTTCTTCAGAGGCTGACAAGGCTTTGGCTACAACCTGCCTCAAAGGGCAGAAAAAATGGTGACACACTAGTATGCCAAATCTGAAACATGCAAATATTTAACTCAAAGTAAGGCTGAAATCAAAGCTCTCAATCTGAAGTGAGAGTTAGTGAAATCAGTAGAGTATGGTGAGCATAGGTGAGGATTGTATGTGGAAGTGTTGCAGTGTGCCTAAAGAGTAAAGGCATCCACATACCTGTGAAGGAGAGCAGAAGCAGCCTAGTTAAGTAGCTAACTCTGGGTTTTCAGAAAACTGGGGGGATTTATCAGGTCCTCTGGTTTCTCCTGTCAGTAATTACTGTTGAATGAAATGTAAGTGCCAAACCTCAAGATGTCATAAAGTCATCCCTGCCCAAAACATATTAAGCTCTTTGTTAAGAAAATTAGAAAATGTTACTTTTATGTGATAAAATTTTTTATTTCTTTCTGGATTAAAATGCATGTTCTCGGAGTTAAATGCTTTCTTTATTTTGATCTGTTATTTAATTAAATTACAAATTCAAAACTTAAACACTTGAGTTCTCACTATATTGAGTTAAGATTGTCATCACATTTTGAATATGTCCAACATTGATTTTAAATGGACAGCTTGCATATGGGATTTGCTATGAATGAAATACACGCTGATTTTGCATGGAAATAATCCTGCTGTGATGTGCATTTATAATGTCTAATATGCTGAAGATCTAAAATAGTGAAGGAGATATTGTAAAAGCAAAGAGTCAGGATATGTTCATCACAATGTCCTCTATTAGTATCATAACTACCAAAGTTTGGTCATAGCTGTTATTATTACTTCTTTTGAACATTTTTTCCTCAGATTCATTTATGAAGTAATTTTAATACCAGTAAAAGAACTTGGACAAAGTTGGAAAATGATTATTAATGAGAATAGTCATGTTCGGCCTTGATGCATCTCCTCCTCATCTTTTTCATCTGCTTACCTTGTATCCATCCAGTGGTATTGTGACAGGCAGGCTGCTCTGGCGGCTGTGCCTCCAGCTCTGGAGCAGTCTCTGCTGGGCTTCGATCCTCTCCTTATCCCTCTCCACACTCCTCTGGCCCTCCCTCAGCCTGTCCAGGTTTTGCTGATACTCCTGCAGCTGAGCTTCAAGCTCCTCTCGCTCGCAGCGCAGCCGTGTGGCCTCAAAGAGACACTGCTGCTCTCGCTGCTCTAGCATGTTTTCATGCTCGGTCTACAAGGAAGGAAACATATGTTCATATATTTTTAGATAAATTCTATCTTACTAACTTTAGTCAATGTTGTCACATATACCCACAAAGTCAACATTAAGACTGTATTATACAGACCAGTAGAAAGTAGGATATAATTTTCAATTGGAGGTAAATTGAAACAAGTTTTTTTTTTTTTTTTTTATATTTCACAAATCTATATTTGAAAAGAGGGATGTGCTTTTGTATTTATCCACCTTTCCCTGCAATTACTCCTGCATTTCTCCTGTGGCATGTTTTTTCCCAGCTTTTCTAAGATGTGTGCTGAGAATTTTTTGCTGAGAATCTAACTCAATTTAATTATATTTCATTAGAGAGTTTAACTATTAAGTCTTATCACAGATCTTTACTTACCTGAATGGGAGTGGCGGCCTAGTGGTTAGGGCATAGAGCTTGGAATTGTGAGGTTCTGAGTTCAAGCCCCACTCCAACAGGCTGCCACTCTGCATCTCATGAGCAAGATCCTTAACCCCACACTGCTGCCCTGATGCCACAAGATGGCAGCCAAATGCTCCCCAAGGGGATGGGTTAAATACAGAGGTAAATTTCTCCAATGTGAGATCAATAAAGTTGAATTAATCAAGATTACATTTAGGCTTGATCTAATCCAATCCTTGGCAGCTCTAGCCTTATGCTTAGGGTTGATACCCTGCTGGAAGTTGAAGGCTTTCTTTCAGGGCTGTGCCTATTTAGCTCTTTTGTTTTGGCTTTTTATAAACTTGTCTGACTAGCCAAGAAAAGAGTGTCCTCTACATGAAGCTAACGTAGGCTACTATGGCTGCCTAAATCAGCTCCACAACCTTTCTCCTGCCCTCTCAAGGGTCCGCCTTGGTCCTAGTTTTCCATCATGTTCTTCAAGAAACAGCACAAAATTATACTATATGCATTATACAATATTTAGACTTTCATTGGTTAAAAAATATTTTTGTAAACCATATATATGTTACTTTTCACCTCTAAATAACATACAATAAAATAAAATGGTGCTTGTTATGTGACAAAATGTGGGGAAAAAGTTCAAAGGCATAATAACTTTGAGAAGTCAGCTGGGAACAAAACAAAATCATTAGGGAATCATAAAGTCCATTTCTATTCTATTCCAGTACCATGGAGGAAATCTTTTTTTTGTTTTAATATTTGATAACTATAGGGCTTAGGTCTCACCTGCTGTTTCTCTCTAGCCAAACATTCCTTTTCCCAGCGCTGCAGCTCTTGTTTGAGCTTAGCTTGAAGCTTCTGCACCTCATCCGCATCCTCCTTCTTCCTTTCCAAACCCTTCTTCTCCTCTTTCACCTTGTCTGTGTTCCTCTGCTTCTCCTGTTCCTGGGATAAAAAAAAAGCTAATTGATATTTTGATACTGAGTCTCACATTACACACACACTCCACACAAGAGAAACACATTTATTGACTGGGAGAGTAATTAGAGACGAATATTTCTGTGAACAAACCAGGTTGGTTTGGAGGGATGTGATGCTGCGAAGCTGAGGTTTTTCTCCTTCTTGAAGAAGAAGTTTTTGGACTTCATAGAAGCTGTCCTGAAGGGTTACTGCTGCCTGTAAACATGGCAGGAACCCTTAGAAAAGTGTAATATAGCCACCACAAACATATGGACTTTTGTCAGAATTCTGTCATCATGCTATAAATGATTAAATAAATATCAGTTTTACAGTAAGAAGCCTAATATAAATACTAAATATTCCTAATATTATGTTTTTAAGACCAGAGCTAAGCAAGCTATTTAAATTCCCTTGTTTTGTATCTTTCGCTAATCTTTTCAAAGTATTTTGACTGTTTAGAAGAGTTGTGTGCTTTTCAGACCTGTAGACTGTAGAGAAGCTGAGTCAGGCTCTGGACGCTTTCTGTCACCTAAAATAACAATTTGCTATTATTAAAAAACAAAAAACAAACAAAAAAACTTCTGTTTGTTAATTTGTGAAAATTACTGGGCAAAAGAAAACTGCCTGAACCTTTAATAATGTCCCTTTTGTTTCCCCTTTTTTGAGCTCGACTGCTGAGCTCCATGATGTGTTGTCCATGGCCGCTAGCTCGCAGTCCGATCCCAGAGAATTGGAGCTTATACTGAGTGTGCTTAGATAATCTGCTGCTTGGACAAACAAAAGGAGAGTTGCGCATTTAGAGTTTTGGAATATTTGAAAGAGATAAGATGTTGGTGTTTAGGATTTACGTTCAGAAGGAGACTCCTGGATGCTGCTGCCGTGGCTGTTGTAGCTGCAGCACTCAGGCGCTTGGACCGGAGAGTTCTGACTGTGGACTGGACCTACATCACGGGTCTGAAGAATGTTGATCAGGTTCTCCGCTAGAAAGGCAAACATGAGTAAATACTGATGATGTAATTGAAACAAACAACTTAAAGTAATGCTTATATAATCACATATAAACAAAACGTATGCTCTTGCAAAAAACTAAAATCAAAAGAAAGAGTTCTCTTTTTCTAATGCTGTATTCCTCTCCTTATCTATGCAACCATTTTAGCCATCCAGGCTGTTTCTGAGCTGCAGCAGAACCAGACCTTCTAGACTTGAGTGTGTAAGCCAAATTCATGTGAAACACTGTTTTATATTAACGCCTGAATCTTTGCAGGTTTCACGACTTTCCCCAGGATAGATGTGTTTTGTTTGCATTTACAAAGTTCCGCCATAAAAATTGACAGATTACTCTTTTGAAACATCAAACTATTCTTGGGTTATTTATTTATTTATTTTTTTCACAATATTTTATGAAAACTGATACGCACAAATATTGCATTGTTCTTAATAAATTAGTTAATTAAAAAGAATCAAGAATATTACAGCCCGAGTCCAATACTGTTTTTCTTTCTCAACCCTTTACCCCTACTATGCACTGTGCCTTAATATCTTGTTGTTCATTTTGAACACAGGAAATCCCTTTTTCTGAAGCAGGTTTGTAGTTGTAATATGACATGATACAACTAATCAATGAGTCAAAACCAAGTTAATAAGGTCACATTTCAACTCTGCCAGGCGGTGGAAGGCATGAGTTTATTGAAACTGCCCCTAGATGTGCCTAGTCAGATATTCACTTAGAAAAATTAATGCTATAGGCTTTTTAGTGTACTAAAAAGCATATATCCGAGTTTGCTGTCTTTATAAACATACTACAAATCCTGATCATCACCTTCTTTTAGTGCAGCTGTGAGCAGCGACGATGCCTGACGTGGTGCCTCAATATCGACATATTGTGCAGGCCCGACCAGCAGATGGGGATGTGGTATAGACTCTGGAGCGCAGAGAGTTAATTCTGTGAGTTCAGCGTAAAGCTGTAACTTCTCCTCCAAGCCTTGGCAGATCTGCTGGTCCTGAGTAAGCAGTGTTTCTGCACAAATATCCACACAGAGAGTAGGGATTGTTGTTTATGCTTTAGATCAAAGGATTTTACATTTATAGATTCATTTAAACTTTGTTTTTACCCTGGAATTTGCTGATCTTCTGAACTCTCACTTCTGCAGCTTGTCTGGCTTCTTCTGCCTCTGTAGCTCTCTCCTCCTCCTCTTCTTCCTCTGGACAACTGCAGTGTAGTTCAGTAGGTTAGATAATGAGTAATCTAGTCATTATCATCTATTAACTTGACACAGACACTCCGATGCTGAAACAGAAAAACACCATAACCTTGATGTGGACCACATGTGCACACACACACCTCTCCACAGCTTGTCGGATGTGTCTCATCCAGGCATTTCTCTCCTCTTTTGTGATGGTGTGAACTTCATACATCTCTGGCCCAACAGAAGATGCAGAGATAAGGAACATTCCTCGTTCCTCATTGGCTACCTCTCTCACAATGAGCTTTTGCAGGGGAATAACTGGAGGCTTTTGGTCCTTAAGGAGAGAGTCCAGAAGGGAAAGGTTACAACATGGAAAACTTGAGTAAAGGTGTATCGAGTTTCAAAGCAGAGTTTGGGTAAATGCCTTACCACAGAGGCAAATACGAAGCGTTGGTCTTTTTCTTGCAAAAAAACCAGAACATCCGTCAGCAAAAGTGCTAAAGTGTCTGTGAAAAAAAAATTGTTGAAATATTTATAAAAAATGTTTGCGTTCTGTCGAAAGCAAATCTAATTCTGTACCAGAGATGATCTCATTCACACCTTTTAGACGCCCGGTTGCAGTCTTCCAGTAGAGAAGGCCTTTGTGCTGCAAAGCCCTGTGTTTGCTGTGTAGGTCTTGTTTGCGAAATATCTTGTTGTTCTTAAGCTTGGCGATGCTCTTGGTTTCGAGCCTGGCCAGCACTTCCTGCAGCTCCTGAAATCTCTCATATTTACCAACCATCAGGTCCACTGCTGTGATGATCTCACGGATCTGAGCCAGAGCATCTGACAAGTCAGAGTGTTCCCGGCTTCCTTCTGTTGGTGGAAACGGGGGCAATAGAATAGACAAACAACTTTATTTTCCAATTTGGCTTCTATTTGATTCATTAAAATAAGTCCTAATCAGATTAAAGAAGGAAGAATACATTTTATGACCATATCTTTCAATTAGGACATCTTTAAGATGACAATGAATACATGTACTATATTTATTTGAATGTATACCATCTAAAATTTATCATACTTTTTTAGCTATTTTAGACTAAAGCCATGAATGTATTTCAAAACAATTTCATGTGACAGACCTAAAAAAAGTATAACTTTGAAGGAAAAAGAAAATTATAAATTTATGTTTATTCTTTTTTTTCTTGTGACTGCAGTTTAATATGTTCCCATTTAGTCCAAACCTCTGCATTAAATCCAATGTAATACGGTGCCTTCAGACCTGAGTCTAGGATTAGTATAAAACAGTTAGTTATAAAAATATCCCAAGTATTAAACGTCTTAAAGAAAACTGCATAGCTGAAACCCATTTAGATATGTTTGCACTTCTAAAGTGTCAGGATTAGCAAGGGTTGCATCAAACAGAGAGGCAGCCCATGGTAATGCTGGAGGAGCTACAGAGATCTTTAGTTCAGGCAAGTTGGGTAAATCAGTTGACTGGACAACTATTGGAGTTTACAAATCTAACATAAAGAAAAAAAAACTATGTTAAAGTTTGCCACAAGCTATAAAAATGAAAAAGAAAAACTGCTCAAGAAGGTGTTCTGGTTAAATGAGACAAAAATCAAACATTTTGCCTTCATGCAAAAAGAACTGAGGGTAAAATAACATCACCTTGAACACACCATCTCCATGGAGAAACATAATGGTGCCAGTATGATGCAATATAAATACTATTTTTCAGCAAGTGTAGAGAAGAAAATTGTTAGAGGCTGGAGAACATTTTAACTGAGGCAGAGGTTTAAAGGACTTTACAATCCCTGTATGTTCAATTTCATTCTGGTTAACCGTATAAAATCTAAAAATACACAGAAATGTTTTGTCACAACATAATAAAATGGAGTAAAGTTCAACTGGTAAAAATACTTTTTATTGCACAGTATTTGGGTAGATGCAGTAGAAGACTTTTAAATCTGTCTAGCTCTCTCACCCTGAGTGTACTGTAGTATCTTCTCCACCAGAACTGGATACTTAGTGATGCGCTGCGTGACAAGCAGGATAAATTCTGGCACTTCTCTTCGTCTGACCAGAGAGTTATTACTCTGTTGCTGTGAGAAGAGAAAAAAAGTGAGAGTAAAACATATTCAGTCTATCAAATATATCTTACTGTATAAACCTTGTGAGAGGCTGGAAAATGAAACTTACTCTGACAAAGTTTTGAAATTTTTTGTTCTGCTGCTGGAGCTCTTTGAAGAGATTCACGGCTTCCGCATGGTGACTGCAGAACTCTGCGTACACCTGCTTCATCTTCTCAGCATTTTCATCCGAGAACTAAACAAGTAGAAATTGATGATGGTGAACATTAACATTGATCTTGCACAAACAGCTGACTTGCCAATACCAACCTGCTGCAGCAGCACATCGCCAATCTGATGGATGAGGTAATTTCGTGAATTTTCCTTTTGGGTTGCAGCTTGCCGGCATTCCTGCAGCGCTCTGAAGAGGTTCCTGTGTAGAAGAAGAAGGGGATCCAAGCACGGGAAGATCCGGGCCACGCAATCTGAGTCGAGCTGCAGCTCCTCCAGCATGCCTCTCCTAAAAACCTCCGACATGACTGTCAGTGTCTGAATGTGGTGCAGCTCCGTCTGCATCAGCTCTACACAGAAAGAGGTTACAGGAGAACATCCAGACTCAGACTTTCTCACAGTATCCAACTTAGGGGTTTTAGTTACTTGCAAAGATGGGAAGTAATGAAGTACAAATACTTCGTTACTGTACTCAAGTAGATTTTTCTGATATTTTTACTTTACTTTACTACTTATTTTTATGGTGACTTTTTACTTCTACTCCTTACATTTTTACACAAATATCTGTACTTTCTACTTTCTTTAAAAAATTGTCTCGTTACTTTAGTTTTGAATCATTTCAATGGAGTTACCGTTATTATTTTTCACGTCATCAATACCAAATTCAATCTAATTGGATGAGAATCTACGTTGCATTTGACGCACCACTACAAGATGAATCGACAGATTCGGCGGCATTCATTGGCGGCAAATCATTGCAGCTTGGTGGCGGTGGCGTTAGCATAGTAGCATGGACGACGAGATGATTGAAAATGAACACAACGGAGATCTAGTCCTATTGGCAGACATCCATTTAAAATGTAGGCAACGGCATGAAAAAAGTGGTTTCTACTTTTACTTTTATACTTTAAGTAAATTTACAAGCCTGTACTTTGTTACTTTTACTTGAGTAAAGAAGTTTAATCAGTACTTCCACTTTTACCAGAGTATTTTTTAACACAAGTATCTGTACTTTTACTCAAGTACAGAAAGTGAGTACTTTTGCCATCTCTGGTTACTTGTGAATCATACAATTGGAAGCACAGTTGATAAAAGCATCAATATGTGTTGGGGGTCTGATTTTTAGGCTTTATCAAATACAGCATAATCACATGCTAGTATGGTCACAATTATTCAAAAACCAGCTGTGAGAAATTAACTGCTTTTGTGATTGTTGCAACATTAAGGAAGGGATTTATTTTTTCTTTTAGAATATTACAGTATTTTTTACCCAAAATGACACTTAAGAAAATGAATGTTAAAAGCTGAGCTTGGTGGTTCTATTGCAAATCAATGCTTAATTGAATTCCATTCAGTATTCCTACCATTTACGAGGCACAGATTTACAACAAATGTCCTCTTATGCTGCTTTCCAAGTTAGACAGGTCACATTCATATAAGACATAATTTGACCAAGAGTATTCAATTATTATTAGTTTTCATGGTTTTGGTTCTCTTTAAGTTTTGTCTTCGAGTTTTCGTTAGTTTTATTTCCATTTTGTGTTATTCTAATTATTTTCTGTCTCCCATTTATGCACCTCCTGCTCAGTCACTGTTTGCCGGTTCATCATCATTTCTCTGCACTTTGTTGTGAGTATTCCTGGTTCTCAGTTTGTGGTGGACTTAGTCTGTTTATGTTTTGGGGTTTTCTCTTCTGTTGTCACCTTTTTAAATTAAATCTGCAAGTAACCATCTTCAGCTTCACTCTCTGCATTTAGATCCTCCTCTCAAACCTTCACCCAACCTGACATTAGGGTCATTCATTGCAATTCAACCCAGCTATATGGTTGTTTACGTTAAATCAAAAATACATTTTCAGTAATAGAAATTGGTAAAAACTCTGAAGAAGCTAATTGAATTACATTTATTCATTGACGTTGAATCAATTTCTGACAGTCTGTAGGACCCGATCAAACACAGGAAGCACAACAGTTACTAATAGAAAGTTCTTAATAGGTATTTCATTCAGTGGTTCTGTCTAGGAAATAGATGCAGCTAAACACAGAAGCACTGAGCCAACACCTATTTCTGATAAAAAGAAAATTAAAGTGCTAATTATAGCATTACTTCTATAAATGGTTTTACCCAGAAACAAACACAGTGTAGCATAGAAACATTAAGGGCCTGATCTTCAGAAAGTTTGCAAGTGTTAAAACAGGTCCAATCATGTTTGTATGAGCAGAGTAGATCTTCAAAGAAAGTGCAAAATGATTTGCATTGGCAATTCAGCAACCACTGCGTGCAAACCTTTTTGCATGTTTGGCTTCATCAATATGCAGAACATATTCTAAGTTCATGGGTGGAGGATATGCAAATGTTAACATTTACCATGTGCAAAGCAATTTTCCAAATCTGAAATTAAACTGTAGACACAGTTTTTGCATCTTTTTTAGTACTAATAAAAGTCAGGTACAAAAATAAATCTGCAGTTGTTGCAACAAAGGAGGCATTGGTGCAATCCTAGAGGATGGAGAGAGATTTTGGCTGCATGTTAACATATTTGGACTGTTAGAAATGTTTTATTTTATTTTCATTCACAATGTGAAATAGGCACTAAAAATATTGTTTAATGTTATTTTTATTTTTTTTTAATAATTAACATTATCATCGCCATCTCTATGGCTTTAAAAGCTCATCTTTCTCTTGTAGTCACTCTCCAACTATCTTTAGAATGCGCAATCTACTAAATTTCAATGAAAAGAACCAAAACAGTATGCACGGCCTAATATTTGCATAGTAATATGTGGATCAACCGCACTTATTTCACATACTATAAATAATGTATCTGCAATTTAAGTTGGTGCGCTTTATTGAAAGGAAAATAGAATTAGTATAAAAGGGACATTTCGACCTAAGATTTGTCAGTGATCCACATAACAGACTAAACTAAATAGTAGCGCAGCTGTCAAGTTTTGGACGGGAAACTACAGCATTTTATGCTTTTTCCTCCTGTTCTCTCGTAAATTTCCATCAATATTGTGTAGTAAAAATATATTTAAAAGAAATATTGAACTGCCTCTCCATACAGAATAAATAATTTCCTCTAGGAAAAATGATATTAAGCTAAACACAGAAGCAATAAGTCATCTGTATATGATGGCAAATTAAAAACAAAAACATACAAATCTATTGAGAATAGTAGTTGTTAATCACTGATATCAGAAAGACAACGTTACACATAGAAGCACTGAGCAACAGGTGCCTTCATTGGGAAAGTAAAACAAAAATCATGTACAGCTAATGACCAAGCAAAATGCCATGAGATTGGACAGAAACCATTTATGCTAGTTTGTGTTTTATATTTCTTAACAGTGCAACCATATCCTTAAAAAAAAAAACATCTTACCATAGATAACATCTTGTCGTTTGATGGTGCGCCTGTCTTGTTCTCTACAAAACTCTGGACAGACGGCGAGACTCCAAGACTCAGCTTCGAGCCCCAGCAGGTCAGCTGACAGATCACTCAGAAGTGGAGCGTCAACAGTATCTGTAAACACAGCAATAAGACAAAGATTAACTTTGTAATTGATGTTTACACTGAACGCAATAGGTCTCTGTGCCTCACCCTTTGTGCTAATTGGGAGGTCGGCGAAAGGGGGAGTTGCTGTGACAGGTGTTCCATCTTCAGACGGTGAACTGTTAGTGCACGCTGTCGTGTTGCATTCACTGTCCACCCTGGTTTCATTCCAGCATCTGCTGGAGAAACAAAGCCAAAAGAGTCCAGGCTTAAAACCCATGTTGAAGACAAACCTGTCTGGGAAAGATGGTTTCATCCACACTGACTGGACTTTAAAAAATCAGGCAACAATAATTTTGGATGTTTTTTATGTGAGTATCTGATGATTGCTATCATTCAGTGATGAAGTTTTCCAAAAAGGGTCTAACTGTCTTTTTCAAATTATTACATTTCAGTCATAAGAATCTTACAGCAAAAAACATATAAAAATCTTAATAATAAAAAAGCCAAGTTAAATGAAAGTGTTTGATTGAATAGGTAAACAAGTGCTTCAGCATACATCATATACTGTAGATTCAAATACTGCTCTACCTGATGTCAATGGAGATTGATTGGCTCTTGGAGAAAGAAGCCACAGTTTCCCTTTTCTCTTTTGCCATCGTTGGACCTGAAGATGATGGTGAAGAGCAAGCAGATGAAGAGAAAAGAGAGCTCGGAGAGACTTCCTTGGCAAAGCCTAAAATATCAGCAGAGAGATGAACGACCATCAAAGTGGAGCTGGACTTAGAAAGTGATTTGTATCTGTTTTGTATCAGTACTTTGAAAAGGTTCAAATTTTTAATGATTGTTTAAAATAACAAAGTTTTTCCCTCTGCTGTATTAGATTTGTTGAGCGTTGCTGGTCAGCTAGTCTAAAAGAAGGCTACAGCACTTTTTGCAAAAAAAAAAATAAATAAATAAAAACACATGGCCAACTAAAGTGACCTATTTTACTTCTACGAATGACCTATAATAGTGACCTATTTTACTTCTACGAATGTGGAACATGTCCAGACAGTCATGGGAAAAAATTAGACCACTCTTTTTTTTTTTAATCATATAAAACCTTAAACTTTCGTTGTCCTTTATGATCATACGGTCAGAAGCAACCTGAGAGACCAAAGAAAAGTCATCAAGAAAATCCAGACTTCACCCCCCACCGAGGTGGGTTGAAGTTTAACAGGGCTGTGCGCGTTAGTGAGTGTGTGTGTGTGTGTGTGTGTGTGTGGGTGGAGGGGTGTGGGGTGGGGGGGGGGGGGGGGAACTGTGAGATGAGGGAGGACAGATGAAAACTAAATAAATTCAAACTAAAGAAGGACTTTTAATTGGGTTATTTGTGGGGTGGGGGCAGGGATACTCACTGTGTGGGAGAGACATGGTCTTGCTTTTCATCAGCACTGGATTCCTCTCCGGCAACTTCTGGAGAAGAAAAATGCAGGAGTACAAAGGAAACGTTCTTTTCTTCATATAACAAAGTGCAAGTACAGTTAATATTAGACACAACCACATAAGAGCCAAATGGATGTAAAACACACCTGTCAACCTTTTACTTCTGTTTTCCTAAGTGTGTCACCTCTATGTTTGTGTAAAGCACGGGGTAAAAGACAGCACTCTGTTTACAAAGGCTCAATAGTGTGTGATGTGACAGGTTCCCGGATCTTTGTGAATAACCTATTGTGTTAATTTGTATATTGGACTGTAATCAAGAGTAAGTGAAACACTTAATCGCTTTCGTTTGTTATTGTCTTTCAGAAAGGATTAACCTCTTGAAAGGTTACAAAGAAACTTTAACTGGGTCAATAATAATAATAAAATAAAACATTGTTTTTTCCTTTGAAATCTGATACAACAGGTGAGATTTCCTTTATAAGTGTTGGGGCATTTTCTTTTCCACTGTTGCCGCATGTATGCTCAGTATGAGGGATTGCTCATTGCTGCACTTTGTTTGTTGGAGGTCGTTATACTGTGACCTTTACCTCTTTTCTAGATGCAAATACTATTAAAAGGAAATATTTGCATTCATAAAATATAAGGTGTTCTTTTTTATATAATGGAGCATTTAAAAATAGTGATCAATAACTCTTTTTAACAAAAAAGGTGAGAAAACCAATTTTCTTGTCAAAACAATGACCAACTCCAGGTAAAAAAAAAAAAAAAGTTATAATGAAAACATAATGGCCATATGCATAATTCTATTACCGGTAGTTTTTTTATAATCTATCCATTAAAATATGTTGTTTTAAGTTCAAACCAATCATAGTATTGTATCCAGGAAGCCTACAAGGATAAGGAGTTGTTGGAAATGATGAAAATTATTAGAAATTTCTCACGTACTATAATATGAAATTGTGCTTTTTATGAGTTCCACTATTGGCGGGAAAACTAAGTTCTATAATATATCTCAATGATTTTCCTAGCTAAGTTAAGTGAAATAAATTAAAATAAAACTGTTAATATACCTATTTCCAATCATATTATATAACTGTAGAGCTATGTCTTTATTTTGATTTGTTTTTAAAATCTAATAAAAATCATTCCCCAACATCCAGGTTCCTAAAACAAAAAAAAAACGAAAAAAAGAAATTCATAATGATGCAATGCTAAAATTCATAGTGAAACTGCATGGAAACTTTTATGCTAGATATCTAAAAGGAGCACCAATGTGTTTAGAACTGAAGTAAATGATAATATTCCAAAACATGAACTTAATTCTTCTGTAATTACAATTTGATGGAACGATATGAGCAGATGCAGTTGTTGTGACATCAGCCTTTCTTAAGATTCAAAGTGTAGATAACAGTGATGATAGTTTTCTTTTAAACTGGCAGTTATTTCAAAAAAAAAAAGGCCATCTTTAATCACTGATGATAGATATACTGGCCCAGAAAAAGCAGGCCTAAACCAAGATAACATCACCATATTTCCCAGATGGGATAAGATGTTTTCTTTTCTTCAATTAGTCTCATCTTTCCACATTTACTCAGCCAACTCCAGCATGTTCTCTTTATCTCAGAAAACTACAGAAAGACAGCAACATTGCAGAAAACAAATGGCTTTCTATTTCTTCACGACCTATATGATAGGGTGTTCAAGACGTACGATGAACACTAAAGATTTTAATAGTAAAAAGGTTGATGCTTTTCCTTCATCATGCAAAAACTTTTTTGTGTCTTTTTTGTGAACTGTTTGGTGATATACATCACTATCTTGAATTTGATTATATAATTGTTAAATGTCTTCAGAGAGTATTAGGTTTATTAATTTATCCATGACTTTATGTTTTCGTCATTAAACACAGGCAACATTTTCTTAACAAAACTTCATTTTACAAGAGCCCCATGCAGTTAAGGATTGATGGCTGCAAAAAACATACTTTGTTTCCTACCATAACAAACATAATCAGTGCTGAGATTTAACTGGAACCTTGTGCTGTGATTAAACTAAGACTGAGCTGCAGGGAAGCAGGCACTCTGATATGGAAGAACTAATTTGTGGGGAAAGTACTGCACCTCCATCATTAAGTACGTTGGAAGATCAGTGATGCTGTGGGTCACTTTCACTTCTAAAGGTACTATTTAAAACGACTGCAAGTCATTGTTTTAAATTAACTATTAAAAGACAAAAAAATCTAGATTTCAGCAGATATTTTCCCAATAACAAGCTACTCATAACATCCAAAGATCACTGTGTGTAAAAAAACAAAAACAAACTAGTAATCTTAAAGATGTGTTGAAAAAAGCAGTTTGCTGCCCAATCTTAATTTTAGCTTTTGAAGGCATGACACTCGAATCTCCTTTTATTCTGCAGGTTGTTTGATGAAGGTAAAACCTTAGGGTCAAAAGATAATTAAGAAAATCTTAGAGTCTTTATGTATGCATTACAGCACATATATTTGGATTTTCTAAAATAAAAAAATGTAAGCTCCTCCTCATATTTCTATTATGGGGGGAAAAGGTTATTTCTTGTACTATTTGATCGTTTAATTAAAGGTATAGAGGACGATCTTTTATTTCCAGGAGGATCATCTAAATAAGCTTAATTGTAAATCATCCTGGTGATATGTTTATGTAAGGCCGTTTCACATGCTCGTCCCATTAGCTATATTTTTCTGCGCGTGCACACTTTAAGGCGTATATGGGTGAGCTACAGTTTGAGTCAGTCATTTAAGCTCACCTTTTCACAATGGTGATAGGCCGACGTTCGTGAGAGAAAAAGTGTCTACGAAGTGTATGAGAAGAAAAGGAAGGCCTCAGAAGATGCAGAAATATTGTGGAATGCTTTGCGTGGAGAGCTCTCACAAAGCATCATGGGATTTGCTGTCATAGTGGCCCACTGTAAGGCGACTGATAATAAAGATGGTGCAGGAACCGCACAGTAGATTATGTAGTTATGTGACCAACGGCGAGCAAAAAGCAGTGATCATCTGTCCAAATGGTCAGTTAACTGAGTTTGCTATAAAGTCCACTATATAGTTAGCCTGGGTGCCATTCCGAACTTAGTCCCGCCCACAACGTTTGAGGTCGGGAAGTTCGGTCTGG